>NW_027094367.1:0-113132 GCF_029207755.1 Chamaea fasciata
CACCCGTCACCAATGGCCTGAACACCCCACCGTCGGCCAGAGCCTGCAGGGGCCGGGGAGCCCCGTTCCGCAGCCAGGACCTGGAGAACCCTTCCCGGCAATGGGGAGAACCTACGCGGTGCGTCCACCCGTAGCGGGGATCTCCAGGGCGCCCAGAAAGGGGTCCAGCCTCAGAGGCCCAAACTGACAAGCCCAAACGACTCGGTCAGCTTTTTGCGCAGGAAACGCCTGGTTCTGACGGCCCACTTGCCAACCAGCTGGAGCCAGGGCTTGGCCAGAGCCCAGGCCACAGCCGGGAGGGTTTTGCCCGCAATATTCTCCTGACAAGTCTCCAGGGATACCTGTAGGGAGGATTTCTGCATATGCTCCGCACAAAGGGACACAAACAACTCCACAACAGACAGCTTGGCATTGAGAACAACTAACACTGATGTTTAGATCACCTGCTTTTAACTAAAGTGTCTCGATGGCATTAACAGCATCATGCTCAAGGTTCATCTGGGAAGTCACCTCAGGCTCAGGCTGCTCTTCAGGCCTCAGCCCCTCACTGGGAGATGCTCTCTGGGAGCCCAGGGCAAACCAGAGCCTCCCAGGGCAGCACAGACCCACCTGCAAGGGGAAGGAGGATTGCCGCCTGTCCGCAGCACCTCCACGGCAATGGTCCAACCGCACCAGCAGCGTTTGCCAGTCCAGGCAGGCAGAACACAGCACCAACCAGGATCTCCCCACCGAGCACAGGACGGACCGGCTTCCCAAGAAAGGAAGGGCTGCTGGACAGGGCAGGACAGGTCTGCACTGGGACAGAAGCCGAGGAAGAGCCCAGCAGGCTGCTACACCCCTGCAGCACAGCCAGACTAGTACTCCCGGCTGGAATCACAACCATTTACGTCCCTGGAAACCCACCATCCTACGGACCAGTACAGCCGGAGCAGAGATCCAAGCCCGCCCCGCAAGGGCCAGAGGCAAGAACAACCTCAGGGCATTTCTCCCCTAAGAAAACAGAAACGCAAGAGTTAAACAGCAGCTTGTCATTTTGGAGGCAGCGGGAGCTACCAACACTCCCAGCAGATCTCAGCTCACCTGGGAAACTCCCATTACCACTCCCACTGAAAAACTGCCCAAAAAATTCACCTTGCCCAAAAGTGGGACTGGAGGAAAAAAGCCATCGTTTCTTCCATCTGCCTGAGATAATCTTGGGCAGTTTCTCCATCCTAAAAAACATCTCCAAGTTATATCAAACCCTTACCTTTATTTCCATTGCACCATTATTAGAAAACAAATTGGAACCATTTCTGAGGCTGGTACTTAAGTCAGCTGGCATTTTTCTTTCAAGAGCCTGGCAAATAAAAGCTCTGCTTTGCCTCTCCCAAGCGCTTCAGTGTTTTGACCGTGACTCCATTTTCTTCCCTGTAGATTTCAAATGAAGTTCCAATTTAAACAACTCAAGATGAATTTCTGACGGATAACGCCAGAATCACCCAGGGACTAGCTCAGTTGGTTACAGCAGGGTGCTAACAGCACCAAGAAAGCCTAACAGAAGAGAGGAGAGACTTATTTGACCACAAAACACTCGATTGCTTTAGATGAGCAACAGCACGGCTGAAGCTGTCAGCGAATGCAGCTGACAGCTGCAATGAATGCAGCTCATGCCTGTTACCTGGCACGGGCAAAGGCCACGGAGATCTCCCAGGCTCCGACTCACCCAAGGCGCTCCGCAGTCAGAAGGGCACAACAACCACAAGGCTCCCAGTCCCCCGGAGCTGCCAGCGTCATTCCGGGTGGGAACCTCGAGCCCCGAGTGAGAGCACTGGGTCCAAAAAACACTCCGGCAGGTCACATATCACCACTGCAGGGACATTCGATCCCAGGGGGAATAACCATGAAATACACTGCAAAGACAAGAACCACGCGCGTGTCAATAGCAGCACGTCGGCCATAGGGCTCTCTAAACATTCTGAAGGAAAGGAACTGAAGTCTCCCCGCTGCAGCAAGTGCTGCTTGTTTCCTTTCGGACAGAAGGTGCTCCTAAACCGGGATTAGAACAAAAGGCCCCCACACATTCGAGGACCTTCCAGGGCCCTGTTTGTTTGCCCAAGCAGTCCGCGGCTAGATGAAAATGTGCATCTCCCTACTCAACCCTACTAACCTTAACTCGAACCCTCCTGCGAACAGACAGGGAGAACCTGGGGGTTCCAGGACCCTGGGCCTTCCAGGGATCCAGTCCGGGAGAGATCCTGGGCCGTGGGTAATTCCAGCAGGGAGAGACCCAATCCTGGCCACAGAGCCCTGGAAGAGAACAGAACCACAGAACCAGCACCCAGCCAGCAGCTCCTCAGTCCTGGCAGGTCAGCGGCACTTCCAGGAGCACACCAGGCTGGCAGCAAACTGCCCAAAGGGCGCTCAGCCCTAGACCCTTCAAACCCTCCAAAGTAGCTTGGCCAGGGGGCAGGGTCAGCACCAAAGACACAGACACCAACCTCAGGAGCTCAGGGTCATTGGCGACAGCTCAGAGCAGCCAAGAACCTCCCAGGGAGAAGCTCCGCAATGCTCCCCAGCACTGCTACCCAAGGTGGCCTACAGGGACTGAGATCCAGCACCAGGGACCCTGAGCCTTACCCCCAGCAGCTGGGAATCCCCCGTCACAGCCCAGCCCTGGAGAGCCCCCCCAGAACTGGCAATTCCCGCGGGTGCGTCCGCCCGTAGGCCAAGAGGCTCCGGCTGTGCCGGGACAGGGCCCAGGTCGGGCAACTGCTGCAATAAACAGGCGCACACAACTCCCACGGCGGGAACAGCTGGGCTCAGCCTCCTCCGGCGTCGCCCCAAAGCCGGGCCAGGGCTTCAGGAGCAATGCAGGAGCTGCCTTTGGCCCCGCTCCTCCCAACAAGGCCACAGGACTCATCTCAGGGCCCTGTCCGGCCTCTGAACACAGAAAGGTCAAGCCATGTTTCACTGATGAGCACTGACCCAGCCCTGAACACTGATGATCCCGGCTATTACACTACTGAGGGGATACAAAGACAACACCCGGGTTGAAGGCTCACCCAGAGATCAGCTTTGGCTCAAGACTCCGGTTCAGGCCTCAGTGCTTCAATAAGTCCCAAGCCGTTCGGACCTCCGCAGAAAGCCTGTTGCCATCTCCGGTGGAACCACACTTCAGGCAGCACTTCCTCTGCCCACTCCCGAGGCTATTTAGCCTGCCAGCAAAGAGCAGGGGCTGACCTGGGAATGACAGAAGGCAGGGAGGGGAAAGGACCCTTTTGCTTCCATCCAGAAAGCCAAAGGCCGTCAAAAAACCCTCTGGTGAACACCTGAGCAGCACCAGGAGATGAAAGGCCTGGCACTCCTGACTCCCAGAGCCCCCAGGCCTGCCCTGCCCCTCACCTTCAGCCCTTGTCTTGGACAGCAAGGCAATCCCAGGGACAGAAATCCAGGCTCCCGCTGCTCCTGGACGGAGGCACCCAACAGCTCCGTGCTGGCTGAACACGGCAGCAAAATCAGGATGCTGCTCTTCCTTGGGCAAAACTCCAGCCACTAAAAAGCTGGAACGCAGGACAACCCTGCCTCTCCACCGGGGCACTTGGATCCAGCCCTACTGACACATGGACATTTGAGACAGGAATCCATAACCCTCCGTGAAATCACATCACAGCCCCCAGGTCTTTTCCTGTTCGTGTCCTCACCTACCTGGCATAGGCTTCTTCCAAGGGTTCGCAGACACTTTGCCTCTAGCCAAAAAGATGAACATCGCTTTACTTCGAGGTTTCAAGAAGTGACATCAAGTCACCCTAGTCACATCCTTCACATCAGACTCTCCTGTAAAAAGAAACAGATTTTCCTCCTCAGATCATTTCTTCAGCTGTCAGGAATGCCAAGATCTCACACGTACTCCCAGAAATTCTCTCAGCACCATTTGCTGCTTCTCTCTCTGCCAGGGCACCAACAAGTCCTGGGTTGCTTCTTGTTCCCTGCTGGCCAGTGACCTTGAGCGATAAAAGAAGGCACCAGTATTGCTGCTAATTTTACAGCCACAGGCTTTCAACTTCGCACAAGTTAAAAGCAGAAGCAGACACTCCTCCCCCTGCTGGAGCTGATGGGTCCATGCCCCGCTCTGCTCTCACAAACCCTTCAGCCCCGCTGCCAAACCCAGCACTGCTGCAGATCTGCAACACAACAGCACTTTATCCACGGGGGGCTGCCCCAAACACACATTTCCCATCACGGGTCCAGAGCAGCCCCAGCGCTTATTTTACATCTCCCCAAGCACGGCCAAGGCCCCCCCCAGGTGCACAGGAACATCAAATCCTCACGGTGTACCAAGAGCACCAGCAGGTTCCACCCATTCAGGCAACAACTGCTCCAGTTCACTGCCGGGCACTGGCACTGCTCGGTGTGGGAGGATCCGCTGAGCTCCTGGGTATACTGAAGGACAAAACACAAAGACAACATTAATTCTTTCCACAAAACAAAAAAAGAATAAAAAAATCATAAAAAATTCTGCCATACCCTAGAAACACCTTCTTCATCCTGAATTTAGCATCCTGCAGCTTAAAACAACCATTAAAAAGAGAAAACACATGAGCTAGACAAAAGCACCTGCGAGTGGACAGACCTGCAGACTCACACCCTGCTGGAAAATGGTTTTGCCAAGTCTTTTCCTCCCAAGCCCTTCTCCATCCATAGGGATCACTGCACTCACCCCAAGGTACTCAGCAGGGAAAAGGAACAAATGGAGACTCGGTGGCTGCCCTGGGCTCTCTCCTTGCACCGCCCCGGGCAGTGACCAGGTGTTTTGCCACTCCACGGCAGCAGGAGAATGGACACAGACGCCAAGAGGAAGAATGGTCCTAGTTTACTATCAGTGCCAAGGCAAAACAGGGGCAAAAGGACACATTTGGTAAAACAATGAGCCTATCACTCACTTGGCTTCAGCGGCGAGACAAAATAAGCAAGGGAATGCCTCTGACCATTCCTACAGGAGCGGGAAAGAGAGAACGGTGCCTGACACCCGTCACCAATGGCCTGAACACCCCACCGTCGGCCAGAGCCTGCAGGGGCCGGGGAGCCCCGTTCCGCAGCCAGGACCTGGAGAACCCTTCCCGGCAATGGGGAGAACCTACGCGGTGCGTCCACCCGTAGCGGGGATCTCCAGGGCGCCCAGAAAGGGGTCCAGCCTCAGAGGCCCAAACTGACAAGCCCAAACGACTCGGTCAGCTTTTTGCGCAGGAAACGCCTGGTTCTGACGGCCCACTTGCCAACCAGCTGGAGCCAGGGCTTGGCCAGAGCCCAGGCCACAGCCGGGAGGGTTTTGCCCGCAATATTCTCCTGACAAGTCTCCAGGGATACCTGTAGGGAGGATTTCTGCATATGCTCCGCACAAAGGGACACAAACAACTCCACAACAGACAGCTTGGCATTGAGAACAACTAACACTGATGTTTAGATCACCTGCTTTTAACTAAAGTGTCTCGATGGCATTAACAGCATCATGCTCAAGGTTCATCTGGGAAGTCACCTCAGGCTCAGGCTGCTCTTCAGGCCTCAGCCCCTCACTGGGAGATGCTCTCTGGGAGCCCAGGGCAAACCAGAGCCTCCCAGGGCAGCACAGACCCACCTGCAAGGGGAAGGAGGATTGCCGCCTGTCCGCAGCACCTCCACGGCAATGGTCCAACCGCACCAGCAGCGTTTGCCAGTCCAGGCAGGCAGAACACAGCACCAACCAGGATCTCCCCACCGAGCACAGGACGGACCGGCTTCCCAAGAAAGGAAGGGCTGCTGGACAGGGCAGGACAGGTCTGCACTGGGACAGAAGCCGAGGAAGAGCCCAGCAGGCTGCTACACCCCTGCAGCACAGCCAGACTAGTACTCCCGGCTGGAATCACAACCATTTACGTCCCTGGAAACCCACCATCCTACGGACCAGTACAGCCGGAGCAGAGATCCAAGCCCGCCCCGCAAGGGCCAGAGGCAAGAACAACCTCAGGGCATTTCTCCCCTAAGAAAACAGAAACGCAAGAGTTAAACAGCAGCTTGTCATTTTGGAGGCAGCGGGAGCTACCAACACTCCCAGCAGATCTCAGCTCACCTGGGAAACTCCCATTACCACTCCCACTGAAAAACTGCCCAAAAAATTCACCTTGCCCAAAAGTGGGACTGGAGGAAAAAAGCCATCGTTTCTTCCATCTGCCTGAGATAATCTTGGGCAGTTTCTCCATCCTAAAAAACATCTCCAAGTTATATCAAACCCTTACCTTTATTTCCATTGCACCATTATTAGAAAACAAATTGGAACCATTTCTGAGGCTGGTACTTAAGTCAGCTGGCATTTTTCTTTCAAGAGCCTGGCAAATAAAAGCTCTGCTTTGCCTCTCCCAAGCGCTTCAGTGTTTTGACCGTGACTCCATTTTCTTCCCTGTAGATTTCAAATGAAGTTCCAATTTAAACAACTCAAGATGAATTTCTGACGGATAACGCCAGAATCACCCAGGGACTAGCTCAGTTGGTTACAGCAGGGTGCTAACAGCACCAAGAAAGCCTAACAGAAGAGAGGAGAGACTTATTTGACCACAAAACACTCGATTGCTTTAGATGAGCAACAGCACGGCTGAAGCTGTCAGCGAATGCAGCTGACAGCTGCAATGAATGCAGCTCATGCCTGTTACCTGGCACGGGCAAAGGCCACGGAGATCTCCCAGGCTCCGACTCACCCAAGGCGCTCCGCAGTCAGAAGGGCACAACAACCACAAGGCTCCCAGTCCCCCGGAGCTGCCAGCGTCATTCCGGGTGGGAACCTCGAGCCCCGAGTGAGAGCACTGGGTCCAAAAAACACTCCGGCAGGTCACATATCACCACTGCAGGGACATTCGATCCCAGGGGGAATAACCATGAAATACACTGCAAAGACAAGAACCACGCGCGTGTCAATAGCAGCACGTCGGCCATAGGGCTCTCTAAACATTCTGAAGGAAAGGAACTGAAGTCTCCCCGCTGCAGCAAGTGCTGCTTGTTTCCTTTCGGACAGAAGGTGCTCCTAAACCGGGATTAGAACAAAAGGCCCCCACACATTCGAGGACCTTCCAGGGCCCTGTTTGTTTGCCCAAGCAGTCCGCGGCTAGATGAAAATGTGCATCTCCCTACTCAACCCTACTAACCTTAACTCGAACCCTCCTGCGAACAGACAGGGAGAACCTGGGGGTTCCAGGACCCTGGGCCTTCCAGGGATCCAGTCCGGGAGAGATCCTGGGCCGTGGGTAATTCCAGCAGGGAGAGACCCAATCCTGGCCACAGAGCCCTGGAAGAGAACAGAACCACAGAACCAGCACCCAGCCAGCAGCTCCTCAGTCCTGGCAGGTCAGCGGCACTTCCAGGAGCACACCAGGCTGGCAGCAAACTGCCCAAAGGGCGCTCAGCCCTAGACCCTTCAAACCCTCCAAAGTAGCTTGGCCAGGGGGCAGGGTCAGCACCAAAGACACAGACACCAACCTCAGGAGCTCAGGGTCATTGGCGACAGCTCAGAGCAGCCAAGAACCTCCCAGGGAGAAGCTCCGCAATGCCCCCCAGCACTGCTACCCAAGGTGGCCTACAGGGACTGAGATCCAGCACCAGGGACCCTGAGCCTTACCCCCAGCAGCTGGGAATCCCCCGTCACAGCCCAGCCCTGGAGAGCCCCCCCAGAACTGGCAATTCCCGCGGGTGCGTCCGCCCGTAGGCCAAGAGGCTCCGGCTGTGCCGGGACAGGGCCCAGGTCGGGCAACTGCTGCAATAAACAGGCGCACACAACTCCCACGGCGGGAACAGCTGGGCTCAGCCTCCTCCGGCGTCGCCCCAAAGCCGGGCCAGGGCTTCAGGAGCAATGCAGGAGCTGCCTTTGGCCCCGCTCCTCCCAACAAGGCCACAGGACTCATCTCAGGGCCCTGTCCGGCCTCTGAACACAGAAAGGTCAAGCCATGTTTCACTGATGAGCACTGACCCAGCCCTGAACACTGATGATCCCGGCTATTACACTACTGAGGGGATACAAAGACAACACCCGGGTTGAAGGCTCACCCAGAGATCAGCTTTGGCTCAAGACTCCGGTTCAGGCCTCAGTGCTTCAATAAGTCCCAAGCCGTTCGGACCTCCGCAGAAAGCCTGTTGCCATCTCCGGTGGAACCACACTTCAGGCAGCACTTCCTCTGCCCACTCCCGAGGCTATTTAGCCTGCCAGCAAAGAGCAGGGGCTGACCTGGGAATGACAGAAGGCAGGGAGGGGAAAGGACCCTTTTGCTTCCATCCAGAAAGCCAAAGGCCGTCAAAAAACCCTCTGGTGAACACCTGAGCAGCACCAGGAGATGAAAGGCCTGGCACTCCTGACTCCCAGAGCCCCCAGGCCTGCCCTGCCCCTCACCTTCAGCCCTTGTCTTGGACAGCAAGGCAATCCCAGGGACAGAAATCCAGGCTCCCGCTGCTCCTGGACGGAGGCACCCAACAGCTCCGTGCTGGCTGAACACGGCAGCAAAATCAGGATGCTGCTCTTCCTTGGGCAAAACTCCAGCCACTAAAAAGCTGGAACGCAGGACAACCCTGCCTCTCCACCGGGGCACTTGGATCCAGCCCTACTGACACATGGACATTTGAGACAGGAATCCATAACCCTCCGTGAAATCACATCACAGCCCCCAGGTCTTTTCCTGTTCGTGTCCTCACCTACCTGGCATAGGCTTCTTCCAAGGGTTCGCAGACACTTTGCCTCTAGCCAAAAAGATGAACATCGCTTTACTTCGAGGTTTCAAGAAGTGACATCAAGTCACCCTAGTCACATCCTTCACATCAGACTCTCCTGTAAAAAGAAACAGATTTTCCTCCTCAGATCATTTCTTCAGCTGTCAGGAATGCCAAGATCTCACACGTACTCCCAGAAATTCTCTCAGCACCATTTGCTGCTTCTCTCTCTGCCAGGGCACCAACAAGTCCTGGGTTGCTTCTTGTTCCCTGCTGGCCAGTGACCTTGAGCGATAAAAGAAGGCACCAGTATTGCTGCTAATTTTACAGCCACAGGCTTTCAACTTCGCACAAGTTAAAAGCAGAAGCAGACACTCCTCCCCCTGCTGGAGCTGATGGGTCCATGCCCCGCTCTGCTCTCACAAACCCTTCAGCCCCGCTGCCAAACCCAGCACTGCTGCAGATCTGCAACACAACAGCACTTTATCCACGGGGGGCTGCCCCAAACACACATTTCCCATCACGGGTCCAGAGCAGCCCCAGCGCTTATTTTACATCTCCCCAAGCACGGCCAAGGCCCCCCCCAGGTGCACAGGAACATCAAATCCTCACGGTGTACCAAGAGCACCAGCAGGTTCCACCCATTCAGGCAACAACTGCTCCAGTTCACTGCCGGGCACTGGCACTGCTCGGTGTGGGAGGATCCGCTGAGCTCCTGGGTATACTGAAGGACAAAACACAAAGACAACATTAATTCTTTCCACAAAACAAAAAAAGAATAAAAAAATCATAAAAAATTCTGCCATACCCTAGAAACACCTTCTTCATCCTGAATTTAGCATCCTGCAGCTTAAAACAACCATTAAAAAGAGAAAACACATGAGCTAGACAAAAGCACCTGCGAGTGGACAGACCTGCAGACTCACACCCTGCTGGAAAATGGTTTTGCCAAGTCTTTTCCTCCCAAGCCCTTCTCCATCCATAGGGATCACTGCACTCACCCCAAGGTACTCAGCAGGGAAAAGGAACAAATGGAGACTCGGTGGCTGCCCTGGGCTCTCTCCTTGCACCGCCCCGGGCAGTGACCAGGTGTTTTGCCACTCCACGGCAGCAGGAGAATGGACACAGACGCCAAGAGGAAGAATGGTCCTAGTTTACTATCAGTGCCAAGGCAAAACAGGGGCAAAAGGACACATTTGGTAAAACAATGAGCCTATCACTCACTTGGCTTCAGCGGCGAGACAAAATAAGCAAGGGAATGCCTCTGACCATTCCTACAGGAGCGGGAAAGAGAGAACGGTGCCTGACACCCGTCACCAATGGCCTGAACACCCCACCGTCGGCCAGAGCCTGCAGGGGCCGGGGAGCCCCGTTCCGCAGCCAGGACCTGGAGAACCCTTCCCGGCAATGGGGAGAACCTACGCGGTGCGTCCACCCGTAGCGGGGATCTCCAGGGCGCCCAGAAAGGGGTCCAGCCTCAGAGGCCCAAACTGACAAGCCCAAACGACTCGGTCAGCTTTTTGCGCAGGAAACGCCTGGTTCTGACGGCCCACTTGCCAACCAGCTGGAGCCAGGGCTTGGCCAGAGCCCAGGCCACAGCCGGGAGGGTTTTGCCCGCAATATTCTCCTGACAAGTCTCCAGGGATACCTGTAGGGAGGATTTCTGCATATGCTCCGCACAAAGGGACACAAACAACTCCACAACAGACAGCTTGGCATTGAGAACAACTAACACTGATGTTTAGATCACCTGCTTTTAACTAAAGTGTCTCGATGGCATTAACAGCATCATGCTCAAGGTTCATCTGGGAAGTCACCTCAGGCTCAGGCTGCTCTTCAGGCCTCAGCCCCTCACTGGGAGATGCTCTCTGGGAGCCCAGGGCAAACCAGAGCCTCCCAGGGCAGCACAGACCCACCTGCAAGGGGAAGGAGGATTGCCGCCTGTCCGCAGCACCTCCACGGCAATGGTCCAACCGCACCAGCAGCGTTTGCCAGTCCAGGCAGGCAGAACACAGCACCAACCAGGATCTCCCCACCGAGCACAGGACGGACCGGCTTCCCAAGAAAGGAAGGGCTGCTGGACAGGGCAGGACAGGTCTGCACTGGGACAGAAGCCGAGGAAGAGCCCAGCAGGCTGCTACACCCCTGCAGCACAGCCAGACTAGTACTCCCGGCTGGAATCACAACCATTTACGTCCCTGGAAACCCACCATCCTACGGACCAGTACAGCCGGAGCAGAGATCCAAGCCCGCCCCGCAAGGGCCAGAGGCAAGAACAACCTCAGGGCATTTCTCCCCTAAGAAAACAGAAACGCAAGAGTTAAACAGCAGCTTGTCATTTTGGAGGCAGCGGGAGCTACCAACACTCCCAGCAGATCTCAGCTCACCTGGGAAACTCCCATTACCACTCCCACTGAAAAACTGCCCAAAAAATTCACCTTGCCCAAAAGTGGGACTGGAGGAAAAAAGCCATCGTTTCTTCCATCTGCCTGAGATAATCTTGGGCAGTTTCTCCATCCTAAAAAACATCTCCAAGTTATATCAAACCCTTACCTTTATTTCCATTGCACCATTATTAGAAAACAAATTGGAACCATTTCTGAGGCTGGTACTTAAGTCAGCTGGCATTTTTCTTTCAAGAGCCTGGCAAATAAAAGCTCTGCTTTGCCTCTCCCAAGCGCTTCAGTGTTTTGACCGTGACTCCATTTTCTTCCCTGTAGATTTCAAATGAAGTTCCAATTTAAACAACTCAAGATGAATTTCTGACGGATAACGCCAGAATCACCCAGGGACTAGCTCAGTTGGTTACAGCAGGGTGCTAACAGCACCAAGAAAGCCTAACAGAAGAGAGGAGAGACTTATTTGACCACAAAACACTCGATTGCTTTAGATGAGCAACAGCACGGCTGAAGCTGTCAGCGAATGCAGCTGACAGCTGCAATGAATGCAGCTCATGCCTGTTACCTGGCACGGGCAAAGGCCACGGAGATCTCCCAGGCTCCGACTCACCCAAGGCGCTCCGCAGTCAGAAGGGCACAACAACCACAAGGCTCCCAGTCCCCCGGAGCTGCCAGCGTCATTCCGGGTGGGAACCTCGAGCCCCGAGTGAGAGCACTGGGTCCAAAAAACACTCCGGCAGGTCACATATCACCACTGCAGGGACATTCGATCCCAGGGGGAATAACCATGAAATACACTGCAAAGACAAGAACCACGCGCGTGTCAATAGCAGCACGTCGGCCATAGGGCTCTCTAAACATTCTGAAGGAAAGGAACTGAAGTCTCCCCGCTGCAGCAAGTGCTGCTTGTTTCCTTTCGGACAGAAGGTGCTCCTAAACCGGGATTAGAACAAAAGGCCCCCACACATTCGAGGACCTTCCAGGGCCCTGTTTGTTTGCCCAAGCAGTCCGCGGCTAGATGAAAATGTGCATCTCCCTACTCAACCCTACTAACCTTAACTCGAACCCTCCTGCGAACAGACAGGGAGAACCTGGGGGTTCCAGGACCCTGGGCCTTCCAGGGATCCAGTCCGGGAGAGATCCTGGGCCGTGGGTAATTCCAGCAGGGAGAGACCCAATCCTGGCCACAGAGCCCTGGAAGAGAACAGAACCACAGAACCAGCACCCAGCCAGCAGCTCCTCAGTCCTGGCAGGTCAGCGGCACTTCCAGGAGCACACCAGGCTGGCAGCAAACTGCCCAAAGGGCGCTCAGCCCTAGACCCTTCAAACCCTCCAAAGTAGCTTGGCCAGGGGGCAGGGTCAGCACCAAAGACACAGACACCAACCTCAGGAGCTCAGGGTCATTGGCGACAGCTCAGAGCAGCCAAGAACCTCCCAGGGAGAAGCTCCGCAATGCCCCCCAGCACTGCTACCCAAGGTGGCCTACAGGGACTGAGATCCAGCACCAGGGACCCTGAGCCTTACCCCCAGCAGCTGGGAATCCCCCGTCACAGCCCAGCCCTGGAGAGCCCCCCCAGAACTGGCAATTCCCGCGGGTGCGTCCGCCCGTAGGCCAAGAGGCTCCGGCTGTGCCGGGACAGGGCCCAGGTCGGGCAACTGCTGCAATAAACAGGCGCACACAACTCCCACGGCGGGAACAGCTGGGCTCAGCCTCCTCCGGCGTCGCCCCAAAGCCGGGCCAGGGCTTCAGGAGCAATGCAGGAGCTGCCTTTGGCCCCGCTCCTCCCAACAAGGCCACAGGACTCATCTCAGGGCCCTGTCCGGCCTCTGAACACAGAAAGGTCAAGCCATGTTTCACTGATGAGCACTGACCCAGCCCTGAACACTGATGATCCCAGCTATTACACTACTGAGGGGATACAAAGACAACACCCGGGTTGAAGGCTCACCCAGAGATCAGCTTTGGCTCAAGACTCCGGTTCAGGCCTCAGTGCTTCAATAAGTCCCAAGCCGTTCGGACCTCCGCAGAAAGCCTGTTGCCATCTCCGGTGGAACCACACTTCAGGCAGCACTTCCTCTGCCCACTCCCGAGGCTATTTAGCCTGCCAGCAAAGAGCAGGGGCTGACCTGGGAATGACAGAAGGCAGGGAGGGGAAAGGACCCTTTTGCTTCCATCCAGAAAGCCAAAGGCCGTCAAAAAACCCTCTGGTGAACACCTGAGCAGCACCAGGAGATGAAAGGCCTGGCACTCCTGACTCCCAGAGCTCCCAGGCCTGCCTTGCCCCTCACCTTCAGCCCTTGTCTTGGACAGCAAGGCAATCCCAGGGACAGAAATCCAGGCTCCCGCTGCTCCTGGACGGAGGCACCCAACAGCTCCGTGCTGGCTGAACACGGCAGCAAAATCAGGATGCTGCTCTTCCTTGGGCAAAACTCCAGCCACTAAAAAGCTGGAACGCAGGACAACCCTGCCTCTCCACCGGGGCACTTGGATCCAGCCCTACTGACACATGGACATTTGAGACAGGAATCCATAACCCTCCGTGAAATCACATCACAGCCCCCAGGTCTTTTCCTGTTTGTGTCCTCACCTACCTGGCATAGGCTTCTTCCAAGGGTTCGCAGACACTTTGCCTCTAGCCAAAAAGATGAACATCGCTTTACTTCGAGGTTTCAAGAAGTGACATCAAGTCACCCTAGTCACATCCTTCACATCAGACTCTCCTGTAAAAAGAAACAGATTTTCCTCCTCAGATCATTTCTTCAGCTGTCAGGAATGCCAAGATCTCACACGTACTCCCAGAAATTCTCTCAGCACCATTTGCTGCTTCTCTCTCTGCCAGGGCACCAACAAGTCCTGGGTTGCTTCTTGTTCCCTGCTGGCCAGTGACCTTGAGCGATAAAAGAAGGCACCAGTATTGCTGCTAATTTTACAGCCACAGGCTTTCAACTTCGCACAAGTTAAAAGCAGAAGCAGACACTCCTCCCCCTGCTGGAGCTGATGGGTCCATGCCCCGCTCTGCTCTCACAAACCCTTCAGCCCCGCTGCCAAACCCAGCACTGCTGCAGATCTGCAACACAACAGCACTTTATCCACGGGGGGCTGCCCCAAACACACATTTCCCATCACGGGTCCAGAGCAGCCCCAGCGCTTATTTTACATCTCCCCAAGCACGGCCAAGGCCCCCCCCAGGTGCACAGGAACATCAAATCCTCACGGTGTACCAAGAGCACCAGCAGGTTCCACCCATTCAGGCAACAACTGCTCCAGTTCACTGCCGGGCACTGGCACTGCTCGGTGTGGGAGGATCCGCTGAGCTCCTGGGTATACTGAAGGACAAAACACAAAGACAACATTAATTCTTTCCACAAAACAAAAAAAGAATAAAAAAATCATAAAAAATTCTGCCATACCCTAGAAACACCTTCTTCATCCTGAATTTAGCATCCTGCAGCTTAAAACAACCATTAAAAAGAGAAAACACATGAGCTAGACAAAAGCACCTGCGAGTGGACAGACCTGCAGACTCACACCCTGCTGGAAAATGGTTTTGCCAAGTCTTTTCCTCCCAAGCCCTTCTCCATCCATAGGGATCACTGCACTCACCCCAAGGTACTCAGCAGGGAAAAGGAACAAATGGAGACTCGGTGGCTGCCCTGGGCTCTCTCCTTGCACCGCCCCGGGCAGTGACCAGGTGTTTTGCCACTCCACGGCAGCAGGAGAATGGACACAGACGCCAAGAGGAAGAATGGTCCTAGTTTACTATCAGTGCCAAGGCAAAACAGGGGCAAAAGGACACATTTGGTAAAACAATGAGCCTATCACTCACTTGGCTTCAGCGGCGAGACAAAATAAGCAAGGGAATGCCTCTGACCATTCCTACAGGAGCGGGAAAGAGAGAACGGTGCCTGACACCCGTCACCAATGGCCTGAACACCCCACCGTCGGCCAGAGCCTGCAGGGGCCGGGGAGCCCCGTTCCGCAGCCAGGACCTGGAGAACCCTTCCCGGCAATGGGGAGAACCTACGCGGTGCGTCCACCCGTAGCGGGGATCTCCAGGGCGCCCAGAAAGGGGTCCAGCCTCAGAGGCCCAAACTGACAAGCCCAAACGACTCGGTCAGCTTTTTGCGCAGGAAACGCCTGGTTCTGACGGCCCACTTGCCAACCAGCTGGAGCCAGGGCTTGGCCAGAGCCCAGGCCACAGCCGGGAGGGTTTTGCCCGCAATATTCTCCTGACAAGTCTCCAGGGATACCTGTAGGGAGGATTTCTGCATATGCTCCGCACAAAGGGACACAAACAACTCCACAACAGACAGCTTGGCATTGAGAACAACTAACACTGATGTTTAGATCACCTGCTTTTAACTAAAGTGTCTCGATGGCATTAACAGCTTCATGCTCAAGGTTCATCTGGGAAGTCACCTCAGGCTCAGGCTGCTCTTCAGGCCTCAGCCCCTCACTGGGAGATGCTCTCTGGGAGCCCAGGGCAAACCAGAGCCTCCCAGGGCAGCACAGACCCACCTGCAAGGGGAAGGAGGATTGCCGCCTGTCCGCAGCACCTCCACGGCAATGGTCCAACCGCACCAGCAGCGTTTGCCAGTCCAGGCAGGCAGAACACAGCACCAACCAGGATCTCCCCACCGAGCACAGGACGGACCGGCTTCCCAAGAAAGGAAGGGCTGCTGGACAGGGCAGGACAGGTCTGCACTGGGACAGAAGCCGAGGAAGAGCCCAGCAGGCTGCTACACCCCTGCAGCACAGCCAGACTAGTACTCCCGGCTGGAATCACAACCATTTACGTCCCTGGAAACCCACCATCCTACGGACCAGTACAGCCGGAGCAGAGATCCAAGCCCGCCCCGCAAGGGCCAGAGGCAAGAACAACCTCAGGGCATTTCTCCCCTAAGAAAACAGAAACGCAAGAGTTAAACAGCAGCTTGTCATTTTGGAGGCAGCGGGAGCTACCAACACTCCCAGCAGATCTCAGCTCACCTGGGAAACTCCCATTACCACTCCCACTGAAAAACTGCCCAAAAAATTCACCTTGCCCAAAAGTGGGACTGGAGGAAAAAAGCCATCGTTTCTTCCATCTGCCTGAGATAATCTTGGGCAGTTTCTCCATCCTAAAAAACATCTCCAAGTTATATCAAACCCTTACCTTTATTTCCATTGCACCATTATTAGAAAACAAATTGGAACCATTTCTGAGGCTGGTACTTAAGTCAGCTGGCATTTTTCTTTCAAGAGCCTGGCAAATAAAAGCTCTGCTTTGCCTCTCCCAAGCGCTTCAGTGTTTTGACCGTGACTCCATTTTCTTCCCTGTAGATTTCAAATGAAGTTCCAATTTAAACAACTCAAGATGAATTTCTGACGGATAACGCCAGAATCACCCAGGGACTAGCTCAGTTGGTTACAGCAGGGTGCTAACAGCACCAAGAAAGCCTAACAGAAGAGAGGAGAGACTTATTTGACCACAAAACACTCGATTGCTTTAGATGAGCAACAGCACGGCTGAAGCTGTCAGCGAATGCAGCTGACAGCTGCAATGAATGCAGCTCATGCCTGTTACCTGGCACGGGCAAAGGCCACGGAGATCTCCCAGGCTCCGACTCACCCAAGGCGCTCCGCAGTCAGAAGGGCACAACAACCACAAGGCTCCCAGTCCCCCGGAGCTGCCAGCGTCATTCCGGGTGGGAACCTCGAGCCCCGAGTGAGAGCACTGGGTCCAAAAAACACTCCGGCAGGTCACATATCACCACTGCAGGGACATTCGATCCCAGGGGGAATAACCATGAAATACACTGCAAAGACAAGAACCACGCGCGTGTCAATAGCAGCACGTCGGCCATAGGGCTCTCTAAACATTCTGAAGGAAAGGAACTGAAGTCTCCCCGCTGCAGCAAGTGCTGCTTGTTTCCTTTCGGACAGAAGGTGCTCCTAAACCGGGATTAGAACAAAAGGCCCCCACACATTCGAGGACCTTCCAGGGCCCTGTTTGTTTGCCCAAGCAGTCCGCGGCTAGATGAAAATGTGCATCTCCCTATTCAACCCTACTAACCTTAACTCGAACCCTCCGGCGAACAGACAGGGAGAACCTGGGGGTTCCAGGACCCTGGGCCTTCCAGGGATCCAGTCCGGGAGAGATCCTGGGCCGTGGGTAATTCCAGCAGGGAGAGACCCAATCCTGGCCACAGAGCCCTGGAAGAGAACAGAACCACAGAACCAGCACCCAGCCAGCAGCTCCTCAGTCCTGGCAGGTCAGCGGCACTTCCAGGAGCACACCAGGCTGGCAGCAAACTGCCCAAAGGGCGCTCAGCCCTAGACCCTTCAAACCCTCCAAAGTAGCTTGGCCAGGGGGCAGGGTCAGCACCAAAGACACAGACACCAACCTCAGGAGCTCAGGGTCATTGGCGACAGCTCAGAGCAGCCAAGAACCTCCCAAGGAGAAGCTCAGCAATGCTCCCCAGCACTGCTACCCAAGGTGGCCTACAGGGACTGAGATCCAGCACCAGGGACCCTGAGCCTTACCCCCAGCAGCTGGGAATCCCCCGTCACAGCCCAGCCCTGGAGAGCCCCCCCAGAACTGGCAATTCCCGCGGGTGCGTCCGCCCGCAGGCCAAGAGGCTCCGGCTGTGCCGGGACAGGGCCCAGGTCGGGCAACTGCTGCAATAAACAGGCGCACACAACTCCCACGGCGGGAACAGCTGGGCTCAGCCTCCTCCGGCGTCGCCCCAAAGCCGGGCCAGGGCTTCAGGAGCAATGCAGGAGCTGCCTTTGGCCCCGCTCCTCCCAACAAGGCCACAGGACTCATCTCAGGGCCCTGTCCGGCCTCTGAACACAGAAAGGTCAAGCCATGTTTCACTGATGAGCACTGACCCAGCCCTGAACACTGATGATCCCAGCTATTGCACTACTGAGAGGATACAAAGACAACACCCGGGTTGAAGGCTCACCCAGAGATCAGCTTTGGCTCAAGACTCCGGTTCAGGCCTCAGTGCTTCAATAAGTCCCAAGCCGTTCGGACCTCCGCAGAAAGCCTGTTGCCATCTCCGGTGGAACCACACTTCAGGCAGCACTTCCTCTGCCCACTCCCGAGGCTATTTAGCCTGCCAGCAAAGAGCAGGGGCTGACCTGGGAATGACAGAAGGCAGGGAGGGGAAAGGACCCTTTTGCTTCCATCCAGAAAGCCAAAGGCCGTCAAAAAACCCTCTGGTGAACACCTGAGCAGCACCAGGAGATGAAAGGCCTGGCACTCCTGACTCCCAGAGCCCCCAGGCCTGCCCTGCCCCTCACCTTCAGCCCTTGTCTTGGACAGCAAGGCAATCCCAGGGACAGAAATCCAGGCTCCCGCTGCTCCTGGACGGAGGCACCCAACAGCTCCGTGCTGGCTGAACACGGCAGCAAAATCAGGATGCTGCTCTTCCTTGGGCAAAACTCCAGCCACTAAAAAGCTGGAACGCAGGACAACCCTGCCTCTCCACCGGGGCACTTGGATCCAGCCCTACTGACACATGGACATTTGAGACAGGAATCCATAACCCTCCATGAAATCACATCACAGCCCCCAGGTCTTTTCCTGTTCGTGTCCTCACCTACCTGGCATAGGCTTCTTCCAAGGGTTCGCAGACACTTTGCCTCTAGCCAAAAAGATGAACATCGCTTTACTTCGAGGTTTCAAGAAGTGACATCAAGTCACCCTAGTCACATCCTTCACATCAGACTCTCCTGTAAAAAGAAACAGATTTTCCTCCTCAGATCATTTCTTCAGCTGTCAGGAATGCCAAGATCTCACACGTACTCCCAGAAATTCTCTCAGCACCATTTGCTGCTTCTCTCTCTGCCAGGGCACCAACAAGTCCTGGGTTGCTTCTTGTTCCCTGCTGGCCAGTGACCTTGAGCGATAAAAGAAGGCACCAGTATTGCTGCTAATTTTACAGCCACAGGCTTTCAACTTCGCACAAGTTAAAAGCAGAAGCAGACACTCCTCCCCCTGCTGGAGCTGATGGGTCCATGCCCCGCTCTGCTCTCACAAACCCTTCAGCCCCGCTGCCAAACCCAGCACTGCTGCAGATCTGCAACACAACAGCACTTTATCCACGGGGGGCTGCCCCAAACACACATTTCCCATCACGGGTCCAGAGCAGCCCCAGCGCTTATTTTACATCTCCCCAAGCACGGCCAAGGCCCCCCCCAGGTGCACAGGAACATCAAATCCTCACGGTGTACCAAGAGCACCAGCAGGTTCCACCCATTCAGGCAACAACTGCTCCAGTTCACTGCCGGGCACTGGCACTGCTCGGTGTGGGAGGATCCGCTGAGCTCCTGGGTATACTGAAGGACAAAACACAAAGACAACATTAATTCTTTCCACAAAACAAAAAAAGAATAAAAAAATCATAAAAAATTCTGCCATACCCTAGAAACACCTTCTTCATCCTGAATTTAGCATCCTGCAGCTTAAAACAACCATTAAAAAGAGAAAACACATGAGCTAGACAAAAGCACCTGCGAGTGGACAGACCTGCAGACTCACACCCTGCTGGAAAATGGTTTTGCCAAGTCTTTTCCTCCCAAGCCCTTCTCCATCCATAGGGATCACTGCACTCACCCCAAGGTACTCAGCAGGGAAAAGGAACAAATGGAGACTCGGTGGCTGCCCTGGGCTCTCTCCTTGCACCGCCCCGGGCAGTGACCAGGTGTTTTGCCACTCCACGGCAGCAGGAGAATGGACACAGACGCCAAGAGGAAGAATGGTCCTAGTTTACTATCAGTGCCAAGGCAAAACAGGGGCAAAAGGACACATTTGGTAAAACAATGAGCCTATCACTCACTTGGCTTCAGCGGCGAGACAAAATAAGCAAGGGAATGCCTCTGACCATTCCTACAGGAGCGGGAAAGAGAGAACGGTGCCTGACACCCGTCACCAATGGCCTGAACACCCCACCGTCGGCCAGAGCCTGCAGGGGCCGGGGAGCCCCGTTCCGCAGCCAGGACCTGGAGAACCCTTCCCGGCAATGGGGAGAACCTACGCGGTGCGTCCACCCGTAGCGGGGATCTCCAGGGCGCCCAGAAAGGGGTCCAGCCTCAGAGGCCCAAACTGACAAGCCCAAACGACTCGGTCAGCTTTTTGCGCAGGAAACGCCTGGTTCTGACGGCCCACTTGCCAACCAGCTGGAGCCAGGGCTTGGCCAGAGCCCAGGCCACAGCCGGGAGGGTTTTGCCCGCAATATTCTCCTGACAAGTCTCCAGGGATACCTGTAGGGAGGATTTCTGCATATGCTCCGCACAAAGGGACACAAACAACTCCACAACAGACAGCTTGGCATTGAGAACAACTAACACTGATGTTTAGATCACCTGCTTTTAACTAAAGTGTCTCGATGGCATTAACAGCATCATGCTCAAGGTTCATCTGGGAAGTCACCTCAGGCTCAGGCTGCTCTTCAGGCCTCAGCCCCTCACTGGGAGATGCTCTCTGGGAGCCCAGGGCAAACCAGAGCCTCCCAGGGCAGCACAGACCCACCTGCAAGGGGAAGGAGGATTGCCGCCTGTCCGCAGCACCTCCACGGCAATGGTCCAACCGCACCAGCAGCGTTTGCCAGTCCAGGCAGGCAGAACACAGCACCAACCAGGATCTCCCCACCGAGCACAGGACGGACCGGCTTCCCAAGAAAGGAAGGGCTGCTGGACAGGGCAGGACAGGTCTGCACTGGGACAGAAGCCGAGGAAGAGCCCAGCAGGCTGCTACACCCCTGCAGCACAGCCAGACTAGTACTCCCGGCTGGAATCACAACCATTTACGTCCCTGGAAACCCACCATCCTACGGACCAGTACAGCCGGAGCAGAGATCCAAGCCCGCCCCGCAAGGGCCAGAGGCAAGAACAACCTCAGGGCATTTCTCCCCTAAGAAAACAGAAACGCAAGAGTTAAACAGCAGCTTGTCATTTTGGAGGCAGCGGGAGCTACCAACACTCCCAGCAGATCTCAGCTCACCTGGGAAACTCCTATTACCACTCCCACTGAATAACTGCCCAAAAAATTCACCTTGCCCAAAAGTGGGACTGGAGGAAAAAAGCCATCGTTTCTTCCATCTGCCTGAGATAATCTTGGGCAGTTTCTCCATCCTAAAAAACATCTCCAAGTTATATCAAACCCTTACCTTTATTTCCATTGCACCATTATTAGAAAACAAATTGGAACCATTTCTGAGGCTGGTACTTAAGTCAGCTGGCATTTTTCTTTCAAGAGCCTGGCAAATAAAAGCTCTGCTTTGCCTCTCCCAAGCGCTTCAGTGTTTTGACCGTGACTCCATTTTCTTCCCTGTAGATTTCAAATGAAGTTCCAATTTAAACAACTCAAGATGAATTTCTGACGGATAACGCCAGAATCACCCAGGGACTAGCTCAGTTGGTTACAGCAGGGTGCTAACAGCACCAAGAAAGCCTAACAGAAGAGAGGAGAGACTTATTTGACCACAAAACACTCGATTGCTTTAGATGAGCAACAGCACGGCTGAAGCTGTCAGCGAATGCAGCTGACAGCTGCAATGAATGCAGCTCATGCCTGTTACCTGGCACGGGCAAAGGCCACGGAGATCTCCCAGGCTCCGACTCACCCAAGGCGCTCCGCAGTCAGAAGGGCACAACAACCACAAGGCTCCCAGTCCCCCGGAGCTGCCAGCGTCATTCCGGGTGGGAACCTCGAGCCCCGAGTGAGAGCACTGGGTCCAAAAAACACTCCGGCAGGTCACATATCACCACTGCAGGGACATTCGATCCCAGGGGGAATAACCATGAAATACACTGCAAAGACAAGAACCACGCGCGTGTCAATAGCAGCACGTCGGCCATAGGGCTCTCTAAACATTCTGAAGGAAAGGAACTGAAGTCTCCCCGCTGCAGCAAGTGCTGCTTGTTTCCTTTCGGACAGAAGGTGCTCCTAAACCGGGATTAGAACAAAAGGCCCCCACACATTCGAGGACCTTCCAGGGCCCTGTTTGTTTGCCCAAGCAGTCCGCGGCTAGATGAAAATGTGCATCTCCCTACTCAACCCTACTAACCTTAACTCGAACCCTCCTGCGAACAGACAGGGAGAACCTGGGGGTTCCAGGACCCTGGGCCTTCCAGGGATCCAGTCCGGGAGAGATCCTGGGCCGTGGGTAATTCCAGCAGGGAGAGACCCAATCCTGGCCACAGAGCCCTGGAAGAGAACAGAACCACAGAACCAGCACCCAAGCCAGCAGCTCCTCAGTCCTGGCAGGTCAGCGGCACTTCCAGGAGCACACCAGGCTGGCAGCAAACTGCCCAAAGGGCGCTCAGCCCTAGACCCTTCAAACCCTCCAAAGTAGCTTGGCCAGGGGGCAGGGTCAGCACCAAAGACACAGACACCAACCTCAGGAGCTCAGGGTCATTGGCGACAGCTCAGAGCAGCCAAGAACCTCCCAGGGAGAAGCTCCGCAATGCCCCCCAGCACTGCTACCCAAGGTGGCCTACAGGGACTGAGATCCAGCACCAGGGACCCTGAGCCTTACCCCCAGCAGCTGGGAATCCCCCGTCACAGCCCAGCCCTGGAGAGCCCCCCCAGAACTGGCAATTCCCGCGGGTGCGTCCGCCCGCAGGCCAAGAGGCTCCGGCTGTGCCGGGACAGGGCCCAGGTCGGGCAACTGCTGCAATAAACAGGCGCACACAACTCCCACGGCGGGAACAGCTGGGCTCAGCCTCCTCCGGCGTCGCCCCAAAGCCGGGCCAGGGCTTCAGGAGCAATGCAGGAGCTGCCTTTGGCCCCGCTCCTCCCAACAAGGCCACAGGACTCATCTCAGGGCCCTGTCCGGCCTCTGAACACAGAAAGGTCAAGCCATGTTTCACTGATGAGCACTGACCCAGCCCTGAACACTGATGATCCTGGCTATTGCACTACTGAGAGGATACAAACACAACATCTGGTTTAAACCTTCATCTCCAGGTCAGCTTGAGCCCAGGACCTGCTGTTCAGGCCTTGGCACTTCACAAGTCACAGCAAAGTCCCACATGCCCAAGCACTTACTCTTCTAAAGCTAAAGTTCATGGACCCACTCTGCTGAACTCTATTTACAGTCCAACTGCAGCAATTCTGCTCTGCATCACACTCTGAAATGGCCTAGAAGGAACCAGGTGAAACAGCCTGGTAACCACAAAAAGCTACTGAGACTGGCATCCCAACACCTCTCCCAGACATCCAGCTCAAGGAAATATTCTGACTGAAGCACATCCTAAAGGAGCTGCTTTCCTAAAGGAAACCCCACCACTGGCAATGCCAGACCACAGCACGGGGTCCCTTGGAGTCCCCAGCTAATGAGGGAGCCGGAACAAAACCTTCCCAATAATAAAGCAAGGAAACGGCTTTGGTAGGGGGCTTTTCCTCATTTTCCTGGGAAAATCCTAGGAGAAAATCAAGTTCAACTGTTTACTGCATAAAATCAACACTAAACAAACCACTCTGAGACATCCAATAGCAGCTCCTGCTAAAACTCCATTGGGAATTCTCCTTTGGGTTGAGCCTAAACCACCTCAGTCCCCAGGGATCACAAAGACAAACCCAAATAAACAAGTCCCACCCCTACCAAGAAAAGCAGCACAAAAAGACAGCAGAGCACTGACGCAAGCAAACAGCTCTGGGAACATGTCCTGCAAATTGTCACATTCCTGCCCACCTTTCCTGTAAGACTGAAAACTAAGCAGTTCAGTCTAAAACTGACAGAACCATTAATTACAGCAGCCTCAAAAACGCCATAAAGAGAAACAAAGAGAGAAACACCAAACAAGCCTCACAAACAGGGACTTTTTAAGCTAGGACTTGCAGAAACTCCCCCAACTTCGTGTGCTGCTTCTCTCTCTGCCAGGGACCAAGAAGTGTCCAACACTTGCCAAGAACCTCGAGAGAAAAAAAGGTGCAATTAGTACTGTCCATTAGGGCAATGGGCTTTGAGTTCAGCCTCATGGAAACAGAAGCAGACACTCCTCACCCTGCTGGAGCTGATGGGTCCCTTGTCTGCTCTGCTCTCACAAACCCTTCAGCCACGCTGCCAAACCCAGCACTGCTAGAGATCTGCAACAGAAGAGCAGTTTATCCACAGGGAGCTGCCTCAAACACACATTTCCCATCAGGTAACCAGAGCAGTTCATCCGTGGAGCAGTTCCCCAAACACACATTTCCCATCAGGTAACCAGAGCAGTTCATCCGTGGAGCAGTTCCCCAAACACACATTTCCCATCAGGTAACCAGAGCAGTTCATCCGTGGAGCAGTTCCCCAAACACACATTTCCCATCAGGTAACCAGAGCAGTTCATCCGTGGAGCAGTTCCCCAAACACACATTTCCTATCAGGTAACCAGAGCAGTTCATCCGTGGAGCAGTTCCCCAAACACACATTTCCCATCAGGTAGCCAGAGCAGTTCATCCGTGGAGCAGTTCCCCAAACACACATTTCCCATCAGGTAACCAGAGCAGTTCATCCGTGGAGCAGTTCCCCAAACACACATTTCCCATCAGGTAACCAGAGCAGTTTATCCACAGTGAGCTGCCCCACACACACACTTTCCATCAGGTAACCAGTGTAACCCAAGTGCTGATTTCACATCTCCCCAAGGTTAATTAAATTAATTTCAGTGCCTAAAACCCCATGTACACAGGAACACCACATTCTCAGAGGATAGCAAAAGAAAGTGGAACAGACTGCATCCATTACTACTCAGACAACAATTAATCCAATTAACCAGTGTATACTTGCACTACTTGGCTTGGGGGATCAATTCACCTCCTGTATATGCTAAGCTAGAGCATAAGTACAAAACCCAGCCCTGTTCCATAAAGAAAACCAAACAGAAAGAATAACCATAAGAAAATTCCATAGACTAGGAAACTCTTGTGTACCTTTGAACATACCTCCAGAAAACTCCAAAAGTCACTTTCAGTAGGAAATACTCACAAAAAAGCCCCAATGACTTGACCCAGCACACAGAGTTTTAGGTGCAAAACCTTCACACTTCATGACAAAGCTGAACCAAGGAAAAAAGCTCCTCCAGACAAAACAAATGCCCTTTACCCCCACTATAAAAGCCCCCCAAACATACCTCCGACCCAAAAGCAAACAAACCAACCCAAACAAACCCCAGGTGTCCTGAGTTCCATTTGATGTTCAGCCCCTTCCCAGACTAGAGACACCCAAGGAAGGTCTCACACACCTTTCCCAACCCCTCTGCCCCTGCTTCCCTCCCCCCTCCGGCACTATTGCTCAGCCTGGGGCTGAAAAAATCTGTACGCCCTGAAAAAGAAAGATTAAACTAGCAGAAATAACTCACATCACTCAAAAGCTGCCTCTACTTCTTATAAGTAGCTCTTAGAAACTTGATGGCAACCTCCACAGAAATTTTATTACTAAAATAGCTTATCAAGCAAGAACACAAAACTGAAGAGCTTGTTTGTTCCAACCATGCTCTTTCCAAGTTAAAGGTTAATTAAAACCTTCATTACCAGACACCAGCTAGGCACACACACCACAAAACATTAAAGGAAAAAAAACAAAGGCAGGAAAACTTCTGTACCTTCTCCAAACAACACACCCCAGGTATACATATCCTGTCCCCACTTACAAAAACACCAAGGCTCAGCATAACTTTGATTTATAGAAGAACTTACCAAGAACATCCTCCAGCAACATAAAACTCCCCACGGTCTCTCTACCAGAACTATAAGAAAACTCAAACAAGAAAGAAAACTAATACAGAACACACAACCCCCCCTCCCCCAAATCAGCACCCAAAGAGACCAAAAACAAGCTAAATTAAAGCAGTTTACCTCCCCACCCCACACAAGAAAAGGTCTTGGGATACTGAGGCAAACTCCAACAGACACAAAACAACACCCCCTCAGCCCCACCTATCACCACCCACCTCAAAAAAAAAAACCCTAAATACAATCCCACGCACCACAGCTTATAGGAAAAAAAAAAAAAAAAAAAAGGAACATGTTCTCACTGCACTAAAACAGCCTGGAGAAGCCACAGACCGACCACAGAGTTCCACACCAACCCACAGAGCCCACAGCGTCTTCCGGGGCCCTTTTGAACCCCCGCCCGGCTCGCGATTGGCGGGCTCGCTGAGGCATCGGCAGCGCTGATTGGACAGCGGGCCCCGGGAACCGTCCCGGCCCCGGCCCCGCCCAGCCCGCGCTGAGGGCCCGGGAGCTCCGCCCCGCCCTCAGCACCGGCCCCGGTCCCCCTCGGCCCCGATCCCCCGGTAACGCTCGGCCCCGCTCTGAGGGCCCGGGGGTCTGCCCGCTCCTCGGGTCCCCCCCGGCCCCGCCGCCGGCCCCGATCACCCCCGGCCCCGCTCTGAGGGCCCGGGGGTCTGCCCGCTCCTCGGGTCCCCCCCGGCCCCGCCGCCGGCCCCGATCACCCCCGGCCCCGCTCCGCGCTGAGGGCCCGGGGGTGCGCCCGCTCCCCGGGTCCCCCGGCACCGATCCCTCGGCCCCGATTCCCCGGCCCCGGCCCCGGCCCCGATCACCCTCGGCCCCGCCGAAGGGTAGTGATTGCTGAGGAATTTCCTTAGGAATTATGGATCTCAGGCATATGGACTTTTGGAGGTGGAATCCCAGTTTCAGCCTTGGGCACCTTGGGAGCAGAGGGATCCCTACCCATCGCAAGGAGGGCCCGGAGCCCCAGCGTGTCAGGTACGGACCATGAACCGTCAGGGGGATGAGCAGGAAGTCCCCTCTCCCCCTGCCCTGACTCGGAGTGGCAGTAGCTGTCAGAGGATGGTGAGGGGCCAGAGCATCCCCAGGTGTGAGATGTAAACGATGAGGGAGAACAGAGCCGCCACAGGTGTGAGCTGTCAGGGTAATGAGGGAGCACACCAGCTGCAGGTGTGAGTTGTCTGGGTGAGGAGGGAGCAAACCAGCTGCAGGTGTGAGTTGTTACAATGATGAGGGGTCGGTTCCCGCCGGGGGCGGTTTAACAGGGGAGCCTTAACTCAGTTTTCCATTGAGCTGCGGAGGGTGAGGAACTCGTGTTGAGTTTCTAAGCGTGGTTTTTACAGCAGTGGGGAAAACCTCTTGCGCTGCCTGCAGGAGCACGTGGATGTGGAATGTTTCTTTATGCCAGACAGCAGCAGGTAAGCCAGTATTGGGTTTTAGGGCAGATTTTTCTCCTTTTTGGCTTTGTTTTGTTGGTCTCTTCCTAGTGCTCCTAGAAGAAAACGGGGTTATGGAAGCAAAAGGAGTTCAAATTGAGTGACAAAACTTCTCTTCTGTTGCTGTCTATGTTCAAACTGAGAGGGATTTCTTTTCACCTCGATTTTTAATGAGTTGGGGTACTTGTATATGGTTTTTATTCACTCTTACGTTCTTTGATGATATGGGGTCTTTTGTTTGATTTTTTTGGTGTTATTTCTTACATGTAATTTGGTTTTTGAGTGAAGATAACTTTATGGGTGGGTTTGTATTTGAGGCAGAATTAAATAGCTTTCTTTGATAGGCTTCTGATATGTGTTATTGGGGTTTTGTTCATTGTGTTAAAGGATTCAGATTGGGTAGGGCTACCTTGGCTGGTTGAACTTTAGGTGTTTTGTTAGATGCAGCTTTTAATTTTCTTTTGATTTTTTTCTATATGATGGTTTTAAAGTGGCTGTTAATAACTTATTGTGTAGCTTTATTTTACTAGGAGATGGTATATGATGAGGCATATGGTCTCTTTCATGTTAGGTATCCTAGTTTATATGCGGATTAGGTTGTTTCTGAACTGAGTTTTGTTGTTGAAGTTTCTTTTGGTGGGGTATTATGTTTTCCAAGGATCTGTTTCCTGAGGTTTACAGTGGTGTAATTGGTTGTAGTGTGAGGTATAGGGCAGGTTTTTATTTATTTAGTGGTTGCTTTTACCATGGTGTGTAGTGTTTTTTTGGTGGGTTTGAGGTAAGGTGCTGGAGTTCATTTTTTAGGGTTTCCTAATATTTATAATCAGATTACTGTTTATTGTGTTGGAGGGGTTTATTTATTTAGCTTGTTTGGCTATAGTGTGTGTTCTATAGTTAAGGATAATTTGGGAGATATTGTTTATAGTTGAATGGATCTTTTACTTTTAGGATGGGGGGGTTCTGGGTATATATTTTGGAGTTTTTTTGAGGGGATTGGACACAGGAGTTATTTTTATTGTATTTGTACTAAGAGAAATAATAGCTGGCTTTTTTTTGGTGGGCTGTTTCTTGTGTTTTCTTTTCTAGAGTTCATGTATTTGTGTGGTCAGGGTAGTGGTGTCTCTGGTGCAGCTCTAAGCATCCATTGCTGGTTGTGTGTTTTAGGTGGTCCACTGGTATTACATTGAGACCTCCTCACTGACCGGCTAACAGATCTGCTGAGATTGTACATCAGCGTTTGGTTTTCTTTATGGTACCTGACTAAAAGACAGCAGGGAATTCCGAGAGGCAGAGGTGGCCTTCTTTGGCATATGATGGGGCTTCACCTCATCCCTGAACATCCCAAAGATAAGTGAAGGGCTCTGGGCCACAGAGGGGATGAAAGGGGGGTGCCGGGGTAGGGGTCACTGGGAGGGGTTTTTCAGTCAGAATTGCAGATGGGGATGTCCAAGATGTGACCCCTTAGGCTGCATAAAGGGAAGATCTCACAGTGCTGTGGTGCACGGGGCAGAGCAGTCCCAGGGCATGTTGTGTCACTTGCCTGTTGTGCACTCTGTGTCTTCTGGGTGTCTTGTGTGGTGTGTGCTTTGCCTTGGCCCTTTAAGGGGCCTGTAGGAAATGCCAGGCATCGTTCTTAACATCTCCTTGTTCCTTGGCCAGGTGCTGATGCCGTTGAACCTTGTGCTTGGACACACATCAGAATCCATCTCTCTTCACAAGCATCCGGTCCAATGCCTTTTCAGGTCTTGTTCTGAGCTGTATTGACAGCCGTGCACTGCCCTGATCCATTCCAGTGGGTTAGCTCCTGTAAGAATGCAAAGACAGGTAGAGGATTCTGACTGTAGGATTCTCGGACATCCGTCTCTGGGACAAGTCATCCCGTTGGAATCTTGTTCCTGCAAGGTTCTCTGAGGCTGGCCAGCTCACCTTCAGTCTCACCTCGGTCATCTCATCCTGAGTTCTCTGGACCCTCAGGGTCATTCTTCTGGCCAGAGTTTTCTGTCCCTATTGTGTCCCCTCGTTTGTCCTGTGCTGTGTCACGGGTGTTGGTGTGTGTTTGGCCGGGAGCTGCTCTGCCTTGCTGCTCAGTCTGGGTGTAGGGGTAATAGGGTAACAGCCCCAGGGCTTGAAATTTGTGATGTGGGGTGTAGTAGGGCTGTAGAGGATATGTCTAGATTGCCACAAGATGTCTGGGGCTGTCAAGTTATCCTGCTGCCCTTTGACTTTTGTCCTCTCTTTCAGATGCAGATGGATTAAATCCGTGGCTGAGCGCCCCATCCCTGGTGAGGGGGCTCCCCCAATAAGGGCAGTCACTGTTTGTGTTTGCAGGGAAGGTGTAAATGGTGGCCGTGTTACAGTGCTGTTCTTTGTCTTTAGTTTTAGGAGGCAGAGTTGGGTCTCACCAGTCGAGGTGGAGTGGGCAAGGTGAGTAGTGACTGGTGGACAAAAGTAGTTGCTATTGCTCAAGTCTGACTTTCTGGTGCAACTCTAAGCATTCACTGTTCATTTTTTTTTTTTTTTTAGGTTGTCTCCTTGCCAGATGTGCTGGCTCCAGAGGCCAGATGGGTGCAGCATTAAGGTATACTTGTGGCTGCTTCAGTCAGACCGGGGAGGTTGCTGTTTCACAGTAACTCAGCATACTTTTTTTTTTTTCTTTGTTTGTTTGTTTCTTTGTAGGTGCTGCTGCTGTCCTAGGCACGTGCTAAGGATTAGAGGGAGCCGGGGAGTTAGCCTTTAGGCAGGGTGACCCATAGGTGAGCAATGTGCTAAGTGTTTTCCTTTTGCTGGGTATGCTCCGGGCAGCCTCTGGAGTGGAGTGAAGATTTGAGGGGGAGCTGGGACAGCGGTGCAGAGGAGCCCTGGGGATTACTCTTCTGGAGGGGGACAGTCACATTTTCTGTTTTGTGGTCCTAGGTAGTGTGAGGGGATGCGGAGGCAAAGTCTGGATATGGCAGCCCTGAAGTGGACATAGAGAACATCTTGACATCCACGGTGCTGAGACATTCGTTTCTGTTGAGGATGGATTTTCACCTTGTGTTCCTAAAGCTAAGTGTTGGGGCTGGAGATTCGGAGAAGGGGAAAAACCTTTTCATTCCCGGGAGGTGATTTAAAGTTATCTTAGAGGAGAGGGCCCTAGTGGGGTGGTCCCCTCAGAAGTAAAGGGAGAGGGTTTCTCCTCAGCAGCACCACAGCCTTTGCCTGGCAGGGCAGTTCTGACCCATCTCTATGTTCTAGGGAGCTTCACATTTTTGGCCTTCTTTTAAAGTCCACAGGGTTAGGGTACAGTGGGGGATTCCTGGCCCAGGAGTGTCCTGATTAGGAACAATGCCAGTTGCAAGGTGTAGGGTTTGTAGGGTTCCGCAGGGGGAGTTTGCAGTGACACACAGAGGCTGAAGGAGGGCTTGAGAGGTAAAGGACACAGTGAAAATCAGAGGTACAGGCAAGGATACAAGCCAGAGTACAGGTGTACCGGCCCTCACAGCACTGCTACCAACACGCTTTCCCTGAGAGCAGGTGCAGGCAACAGTCCTAATGCAGGAATGTACCAGAAGCTCTTACGTGTGCAGACCCTGTCAGGCTAGGACCAGGCAGGAAGCGATAGTGGGGAGCAGGATCCAACAGGGCTGGGGATAACGGGGGTTTCCCGCCCCACCCACCCTGGGATTCCCTGTCTCTCCGCAGCCGGTGGAAGTGCTCCTGATTTCCCTCTCGAGGCGGCGGTTGGTAAGGCTTCGTGCCTTTTGCCACCGCAAAGAGTTCGGCTCTGTCAGCCTCTGCCCTGTCTCAGGGCCACGTTTCTTAGGGTAGGCAGGGAACAACTGTGGATGTACCTGTCCTGCGTGCGGGACAGCTCTTGGGACCCTAACGGTGCAGAGCGTCCCCGGCTGCAAGGTCTAGGGCTCTGAAGAAGCAGGGTTCAGAAGGGGGGAGGTTACAGTGATACACACAGGGGCTGAGGCAAAGGACTCAAGGACTAGAGAACACACAGTGAAAATCAGGGGTACAGCCTAGGATACAAGTCAGAGTACAGGCATCCCGGCCCTCACAGCGCTGCTGCCAACACTGTTTCCCTGAGAGCAGGTGCCGGCAGCAATCCTAACGCAAGACAAGGCCAGAAGTCCTGAGAGGTGCAGGCAGTAGCCCTAAGCTAGGGCCAGGCAGGAAGTGACAGTGATGGGGCAGAGTCCACAGGGTTGAGGTTCACCGGGGATGTCCACCCTGCGTTCCTGTCCTGCTCTAACCGGGGATGCTCACAGCCCTAATGGAGGCCACGGTGGGTGGGCTCGGTGCCAGTAATGCCTCTAAGGCTTTGGCGCTGCGAGCGTCGGCCTCCGAGCTCAGCTGAAGCACACACGGGGCCTGAGGACCCGGGTATGCCAAGGCGACGGTGAGTAGCAGAGCTGCTGGTTTTTGGCTGATGTGCTGCTAAGCTTATGCTTTGATGTTTAGTTTTCTTTATTGCAGCTGACTAGGAAACAACAGCCTGGTGACAGCAGGAATTTCCCTGAGGAAGAGGCGGCCTTCTTTGGGACTCAGCGTGGATTAACCTCCCCAGACATCTGAGAGATAAGTGGAGGGCTCGGAGCCATAGAGGGGATGAAAGAGGGGGGCCAGGCAGGGGTCACCGGGAGGGATTTTTTGTGTTAGGCTTGGAGATGGGGGGATGCAAGATGTGATCCCTTAGGCTAGAAAAAGGGAAAGTTTCATTTTGGGTCACAGTGCTGAGGTGTGTAGGGCAGAGCAGTCCCAAGGTGTGTTGTATCTGTTGTGCACTCTGTCTTTTGGGCATCTTGTGCTTCGTGCCTTTTCCCTTAGCCCTTTGAGGGGGGTATCAAAAATCCTGTCATCAGTCTTAGCATCTTTGATCTCTGTGTTCCTGGGCCAGGTGCTTTTGTCTTTGGTGCTCGGACACACATCAGAATCCATCTGTCTTCAGCACCATCCAGGCCGATGCCTCTTCAGGTCTTGTTCTGAGCTGTACTGACAGCCGTGCACCGCCCCGATCCATTCCGGCGGGTTAGGTCTTGTGAGAATGCAAAGACAGGTAGAGGATTCTGACCGTAGGATTCTCGGACATCCATGTCTGCGTTTCTTGGCATAAGTCATCCCGATGGCATCTTGTTCCTGCAGGGGTCTCTGAGCCTGGCCAGCTCACCTTCAGTCTCACCTCGGTCATCTCATCCTGAGTTCTCTGGACCCTGAGGGTCATTTTTCTGGCCAGAGTTTTCTGTCCCTGTTGTGTCCCCTCGTTTGTCCTGTGCTGTGTCACGGGTGTTGGTGTGTGTTTGGCCCGGAGCTGCTCTGCCTTGCGTCTCAGTCTGGGTGTAGGGGTAATAGGGTAAGAGTCCCACGGGCTTGAAGTTTGTGATGTGGGGTGTAGTAGGGCTGTAGAGGATATGTCTAGATTGCCACAAGATGTCTGGGGCTGTCAAGGTATCCTGCAGCACTCTGACTGTTGTCCTAACTTTCTTTCAGATGCAGATGGATGAAATCTGTGGCAGAGGCCCCCATTCCAGGTGCGGGGGCTCCCCCAGAAGGTCAGTCACTGTTTTGATTTGCAGGGGAGGTGTAAACGGTGGCCATGTTACAGCTCTGTTCTTTCTTTGTTTTTAGGAGGTGAAGCCGGATCTCAGCAGTCAAGCTGACGTGGGCGAGGTGAGCAGTGACGGGTGGACAGAAGCCGTTGCTCTTGCTCAAGCCTCACTCGCTGGTGCAGCTCTAAGCCTCCGTTACTGTGCGTTTTAGGGAGTCCACGCGCAGGAGGCCGAGCTCCCCTCTCACCAACCGGACGACAGACCCGGGTCACCTCACCCGTGAGCCCTCCGGGAGCATTCCAGGAGTCTGTGATGGAGCCTTGATCTTCTCCTTGTGAAGGCCCCATCCAGGTAGGCTTGGCTAACGGCCGGGGAGTTGAGGTGAGTCAGGGAGGAGAAGGAGGGAGGGTCCCCCCGAGTTCCAGCGCTGCCACGTCACCTTGTCTGCTCTTAACCCAGGCCGACCCTGCGAGGCCGGCGTTGGCCTCTGAGCGCAGCTGAAGCACGGGGCCGAGGACCCGGGCCTGCTGAAGAGACGGTGAGTAGCAGAGCTGCTGGTTTTTGGCTGATGTGCTGCTAAGATTATGCTTTGATGTTTGGTTTTCTTTATTGTAGCTGGCTAGGAGACACCAGCCCGGCGAGAGCTGGAATTTCCCTGGGGGAGAGGCGGCCTTCTTGAGGACCCGGCACAGATTTGCCTCCCTGGACGTCTGAGAGATAAGTGGAGGGCTTGGAGCCCCACAGAGGGGATGAAGGCGGGGTGTGGGATCAGGGGCCACCGGGAGGGATTTTTTGAGTCAGGTTTGGAGACAGGGATGTCCAAGATGTGACCCCTTAGGCTACATCCAGGGAGAGTCTCATTCTGGATCACAGTGCTGAGGCGTGCAGGGCAGAGCAGTCCCAGGGTGTGTTGTGTCCGTTGTGCACTCTGTGTCTTTTGTGCTTCTTGTCTTTTGTGTCTTTTGCTGTAGCCCTTCCTGGGGCCTCTCAAAACTCCAGGCATCGATCTTAGCATCTTTGATCTCTGTGTTCCTGGGCCAGGTGCTTTTGTCTTTGGTGCTCGGACACACATCAGAATCCATCTGTCTTCAGCACCATCCAGGCCGATGCCTCTTCAGGTCTTGTTCTGAGCTGTACTGACAGCCGTGCACCGCCCCGATCCATTCCGGGGGGTTAGGTCTTGTGAGAATGCAAAGACAGGTAGAGGATTCTGACCGTAGGATTCTCGGACATCCATGTCTGCGTTTCTTGGCATAAGTCATCCCGATGGCATCTTGTTCCTGCAGGGTTCTCTGAGCCTGGCCAGCTCACCTTCAGTCTCACCTCGGTCATCTCATCCTGAGTTCTCTGGACCCTGAGGGTCATTTTTCTGGCCAGAGTTTTCTGTCCCTGTTGTGTCCCCTCGTTTGTCCTGTGCTGTGTCACGGGTGTTGGTGTGTGTTTGGCCCGGAGCTGCTCTGCCTTGCGTCTCAGTCTGGCTGTAGGGGTAATAGGGTAAGAGTCCCACGGGCTTGAAGTTTGTGATGTGGGGTGTAGTAGGGCTGTAGAGGATATGTCTAGATTGCCACAAGATGTCTGGGGCTGTCAAGGTATCCTGCAGCACTCTGACTGTTGTCCTAACTTTCTTTCAGATGCAGATGGATGAAATCTGTGGCAGAGGCCCCCATTCCAGGTGCGGGGGCTCCCCCAGAAGGTCAGTCACTGTTTTGATTTGCAGGGGAGGTGTAAACGGTGGCCATGTTACAGCTCTGTTCTTTCTTTGTTTTTAGGAGGTGAAGCCGGATCTCAGCAGTCAAGCTGACGTGGGCGAGGTGAGCAGTGACGGGTGGACAGGCGCCGTTGCTCTTGCTCAAGCCTCACTCGCTGGTGCAGCTCTAAGCCTCCGTTACTGTGCGTTTTAGGGAGTCCACGCGCAGGAGGCCGAGCTCCCGTCTCACCAACCGGACGACAGACCCGGGTCACCTCACCCGTGAGCCCTCCGGGAGCATTCCAGGAGTCTGTGATGGAGCCTTGATCTTCTCCTTGTGAAGGCCCCATCCAGGTAGGCTTGGCTAACGGCCGGGGAGCTGAGGTGAGTCAGGGAGGAGAAGGAGGGAGGGTCCCCTCGAGTTCCAGCGCTGCCACGTCACCTTGTCTGCTCTTAACCCAGGCCGACCCTGCGAGGCCGGCGTTGGCCTCTGAGCGCAGCTGAAGCACGGGGCCGAGGACCCGGGCCTGCTGAAGAGACGGTGAGTAGCAGAGCTGCTGGTTTTTGGCTGATGTGCTGCTAAGATTATGCTTTGATGTTTGGTTTTCTTTATTGTAGCTGGCTAGGAGACACCAGCCCGGCGAGAGCTGGAATTTCCCTGGGGGAGAGGCGGCCTTCTTTAGGACCCGGCACAGATTTGCCTCCCTGGACGTCTGAGAGATAAGTGGAGGGCTTGGAGCCCCACAGAGGGGATGAAGGCGGGGTGTGGGATCAGGGGCCACCGGGAGGGATTTTTTGAGTCAGGTTTGGAGACAGGGATGTCCAAGATGTGACCCCTTAGGCTACATCCAGGGAGAGTCTCATTCTGGATCACAGTGCTGAGGCGTGCAGGGCAGAGCAGTCCCAGGGTGTGTTGTGTCCGTTGTGCACTCTGTGTCTTTTGTGCTTCTTGTCTTTTGTGTCTTTTGCTGTAGCCCTTCCTGGGGCCTCTCAAAACTCCAGGCATCGATCTTAGCATCTTTGATCTCTGTGTTCCTGGGCCAGGTGCTTTTGTCTTTGGTGCTCGGACACACATCAGAATCCATCTGTCTTCAGCACCATCCAGGCCGATGCCTCTTCAGGTCTTGTTCTGAGCTGTACTGACAGCCGTGCACCGCCCCGATCCATTCCGGCGGGTTAGGTCTTGTGAGAATGCAAAGACAGGTAGAGGATTCTGACCGTAGGATTCTCGGACATCCATGTCTGCGTTTCTTGGCATAAGTCATCCCGATGGCATCTTGTTCCTGCAGGGGTCTCTGAGCCTGGCCAGCTCACCTTCAGTCTCACCTCGGTCATCTCATCCTGAGTTCTCTGGACCCTGAGGGTCATTTTTCTGGCCAGAGTTTTCTGTCCCTGTTGTGTCCCCTCGTTTGTCCTGTGCTGTGTCACGGGTGTTGGTGTGTGTTTGGCCCGGAGCTGCTCTGCCTTGCGTCTCAGTCTGGGTGTAGGGGTAATAGGGTAAGAGTCCCACGGGCTTGAAGTTTGTGATGTGGGGTGTAGTAGGGCTGTAGAGGATATGTCTAGATTGCCACAAGATGTCTGGGGCTGTCAAGGTATCCTGCAGCACTCTGACTGTTGTCCTAACTTTCTTTCAGATGCAGATGGATGAAATCTGTGGCAGAGGCCCCCATTCCAGGTGCGGGGGCTCCCCCAGAAGGTCAGTCACTGTTTTGATTTGCAGGGGAGGTGTAAACGGTGGCCATGTTACAGCTCTGTTCTTTCTTTGTTTTTAGGAGGTGAAGCCGGATCTCAGCAGTCAAGCTGACGTGGGCGAGGTGAGCAGTGACGGGTGGACAGAAGCCGTTGCTCTTGCTCAAGCCTCACTCGCTGGTGCAGCTCTAAGCCTCCGTTACTGTGCGTTTTAGGGAGTCCACGCGCAGGAGGCCGAGCTCCCCTCTCACCAACCGGACGACAGACCCGGGTCACCTCACCCGTGAGCCCTCCGGGAGCATTCCAGGAGTCTGTGATGGAGCCTTGATCTTCTCCTTGTGAAGGCCCCATCCAGGTAGGCTTGGCTAACGGCCGGGGAGTTGAGGTGAGTCAGGGAGGAGAAGGAGGGAGGGTCCCCCCGAGTTCCAGCGCTGCCACGTCACCTTGTCTGCTCTTAACCCAGGCCGACCCTGCGAGGCCGGCGTTGGCCTCTGAGCGCAGCTGAAGCACGGGGCCGAGGACCCGGGCCTGCTGAAGAGACGGTGAGTAGCAGAGCTGCTGGTTTTTGGCTGATGTGCTGCTAAGATTATGCTTTGATGTTTGGTTTTCTTTATTGTAGCTGGCTAGGAGACACCAGCCCGGCGAGAGCTGGAATTTCCCTGGGGGAGAGGCGGCCTTCTTGAGGACCCGGCACAGATTTGCCTCCCTGGACGTCTGAGAGATAAGTGGAGGGCTTGGAGCCCCACAGAGGGGATGAAGGCGGGGTGTGGGATCAGGGGCCACCGGGAGGGATTTTTTGAGTCAGGTTTGGAGACAGGGATGTCCAAGATGTGACCCCTTAGGCTACATCCAGGGAGAGTCTCATTCTGGATCACAGTGCTGAGGCGTGCAGGGCAGAGCAGTCCCAGGGTGTGTTGTGTCCGTTGTGCACTCTGTGTCTTTTGTGCTTCTTGTCTTTTGTGTCTTTTGCTGTAGCCCTTCCTGGGGCCTCTCAAAACTCCAGGCATCGATCTTAGCATCTTTGATCTCTGTGTTCCTGGGCCAGGTGCTTTTGTCTTTGGTGCTCGGACACACATCAGAATCCATCTGTCTTCAGCACCATCCAGGCCGATGCCTCTTCAGGTCTTGTTCTGAGCTGTACTGACAGCCGTGCACCGCCCCGATCCATTCCGGGGGGTTAGGTCTTGTGAGAATGCAAAGACAGGTAGAGGATTCTGACCGTAGGATTCTCGGACATCCATGTCTGCGTTTCTTGGCATAAGTCATCCCGATGGCATCTTGTTCCTGCAGGGTTCTCTGAGCCTGGCCAGCTCACCTTCAGTCTCACCTCGGTCATCTCATCCTGAGTTCTCTGGACCCTGAGGGTCATTTTTCTGGCCAGAGTTTTCTGTCCCTGTTGTGTCCCCTCGTTTGTCCTGTGCTGTGTCACGGGTGTTGGTGTGTGTTTGGCCCGGAGCTGCTCTGCCTTGCGTCTCAGTCTGGCTGTAGGGGTAATAGGGTAAGAGTCCCACGGGCTTGAAGTTTGTGATGTGGGGTGTAGTAGGGCTGTAGAGGATATGTCTAGATTGCCACAAGATGTCTGGGGCTGTCAAGGTATCCTGCAGCACTCTGACTGTTGTCCTAACTTTCTTTCAGATGCAGATGGATGAAATCTGTGGCAGAGGCCCCCATTCCAGGTGCGGGGGCTCCCCCAGAAGGTCAGTCACTGTTTTGATTTGCAGGGGAGGTGTAAACGGTGGCCATGTTACAGCTCTGTTCTTTCTTTGTTTTTAGGAGGTGAAGCCGGATCTCAGCAGTCAAGCTGACGTGGGCGAGGTGAGCAGTGACGGGTGGACAGGCGCCGTTGCTCTTGCTCAAGCCTCACTCGCTGGTGCAGCTCTAAGCCTCCGTTACTGTGCGTTTTAGGGAGTCCACGCGCAGGAGGCCGAGCTCCCGTCTCACCAACCGGACGACAGACCCGGGTCACCTCACCCGTGAGCCCTCCGGGAGCATTCCAGGAGTCTGTGATGGAGCCTTGATCTTCTCCTTGTGAAGGCCCCATCCAGGTAGGCTTGGCTAACGGCCGGGGAGCTGAGGTGAGTCAGGGAGGAGAAGGAGGGAGGGTCCCCTCGAGTTCCAGCGCTGCCACGTCACCTTGTCTGCTCTTAACCCAGGCCGACCCTGCGAGGCCGGCGTTGGCCTCTGAGCGCAGCTGAAGCACGGGGCCGAGGACCCGGGCCTGCTGAAGAGACGGTGAGTAGCAGAGCTGCTGGTTTTTGGCTGATGTGCTGCTAAGATTATGCTTTGATGTTTGGTTTTCTTTATTGTAGCTGGCTAGGAGACACCAGCCCGGCGAGAGCTGGAATTTCCCTGGGGGAGAGGCGGCCTTCTTTAGGACCCGGCACAGATTTGCCTCCCTGGACGTCTGAGAGATAAGTGGAGGGCTTGGAGCCCCACAGAGGGGATGAAGGCGGGGTGTGGGATCAGGGGCCACCGGGAGGGATTTTTTGAGTCAGGTTTGGAGACAGGGATGTCCAAGATGTGACCCCTTAGGCTACATCCAGGGAGAGTCTCATTCTGGATCACAGTGCTGAGGCGTGCAGGGCAGAGCAGTCCCAGGGTGTGTTGTGTCCGTTGTGCACTCTGTGTCTTTTGTGCTTCTTGTCTTTTGTGTCTTTTGCTGTAGCCCTTCCTGGGGCCTCTCAAAACTCCAGGCATCGATCTTAGCATCTTTGATCTCTGTGTTCCTGGGCCAGGTGCTTTTGTCTTTGGTGCTCGGACACACATCAGAATCCATCTGTCTTCAGCACCATCCAGGCCGATGCCTCTTCAGGTCTTGTTCTGAGCTGTACTGACAGCCGTGCACCGCCCCGATCCATTCCGGCGGGTTAGGTCTTGTGAGAATGCAAAGACAGGTAGAGGATTCTGACCGTAGGATTCTCGGACATCCATGTCTGCGTTTCTTGGCATAAGTCATCCCGATGGCATCTTGTTCCTGCAGGGGTCTCTGAGCCTGGCCAGCTCACCTTCAGTCTCACCTCGGTCATCTCATCCTGAGTTCTCTGGACCCTGAGGGTCATTTTTCTGGCCAGAGTTTTCTGTCCCTGTTGTGTCCCCTCGTTTGTCCTGTGCTGTGTCACGGGTGTTGGTGTGTGTTTGGCCCGGAGCTGCTCTGCCTTGCGTCTCAGTCTGGGTGTAGGGGTAATAGGGTAAGAGTCCCACGGGCTTGAAGTTTGTGATGTGGGGTGTAGTAGGGCTGTAGAGGATATGTCTAGATTGCCACAAGATGTCTGGGGCTGTCAAGGTATCCTGCAGCACTCTGACTGTTGTCCTAACTTTCTTTCAGATGCAGATGGATGAAATCTGTGGCAGAGGCCCCCATTCCAGGTGCGGGGGCTCCCCCAGAAGGTCAGTCACTGTTTTGATTTGCAGGGGAGGTGTAAACGGTGGCCATGTTACAGCTCTGTTCTTTCTTTGTTTTTAGGAGGTGAAGCCGGATCTCAGCAGTCAAGCTGACGTGGGCGAGGTGAGCAGTGACGGGTGGACAGAAGCCGTTGCTCTTGCTCAAGCCTCACTCGCTGGTGCAGCTCTAAGCCTCCGTTACAGTGCGTTTTAGGGAGTCCACGCGCAGGAGGCCGAGCTCCCGTCTCACCAACCGGACGACAGACCCGGGTCACCTCACCCGTGAGCCCTCCGGGAGCATTCCAGGAGTCTGTGATGGAGCCTTGATCTTCTCCTTGTGAAGGCCCCATCCAGGTAGGCTTGGCTAACGGCCGGGGAGTTGAGGTGAGTCAGGGAGGAGAAGGAGGGAGGGTCCCCTCGAGTTCCAGCGCTGCCACATCACCTTGTCTGCTCTTAACCCAGGCCGACCCTGCGAGGCCGGCGTTGGCCTCTGAGCGCAGCTGAAGCACGGGGCCGAGGACCCGGGCCTGCTGAAGAGACGGTGAGTAGCAGAGCTGCTGGTTTTTGGCTGATGTGCTGCTAAGATTATGCTTTGATGTTTGGTTTTCTTTATTGTAGCTGGCTAGGAGACACCAGCCCGGCGAGAGCTGGAATTTCCCTGGGGGAGAGGCGGCCTTCTTTAGGACCCGGCACAGATTTGCCTCCCTGGACGTCTGAGAGATAAGTGGAGGGCTTGGAGCCCCACAGAGGGGATGAAGGCGGGGTGTGGGATCAGGGGCCACCGGGAGGGATTTTTTGAGTCAGGTTTGGAGACAGGGATGTCCAAGATGTGACCCCTTAGGCTACATCCAGGGAGAGTCTCATTCTGGATCACAGTGCTGAGGCGTGCAGGGCAGAGCAGTCCCAGGGTGTGTTGTGTCCGTTGTGCACTCTGTGTCTTTTGTGCTTCTTGTCTTTTGTGTCTTTTGCTGTAGCCCTTCCTGGGGCCTCTCAAAACTCCAGGCATCGATCTTAGCATCTTTGATCTCTGTTTTCCTGGGCCAGGTGCTTTTGTCTTTGGTGCTCGGACACACATCAGAATCCATCTGTCTTCAGCACCATCCAGGCCGATGCCTCTTCAGGTCTTGTTCTGAGCTGTACTGACAGCCGTGCACCGCCCCGATCCATTCCGGCGGGTTAGGTCTTGTGAGAATGCAAAGACAGGTAGAGGATTCTGACCGTAGGATTCTCGGACATCCATGTCTGCGTTTCTTGGCATAAGTCATCCCGATGGCATCTTGTTCCTGCAGGGGTCTCTGAGCCTGGCCAGCTCACCTTCAGTCTCACCTCGGTCATCTCATCCTGAGTTCTCTGGACCCTGAGGGTCATTTTTCTGGCCAGAGTTTTCTGTCCCTGTTGTGTCCCCTCGTTTGTCCTGTGCTGTGTCACGGGTGTTGGTGTGTGTTTGGCCCGGAGCTGCTCTGCCTTGCGTCTCAGTCTGGGTGTAGGGGTAATAGGGTAAGAGTCCCACGGGCTTGAAGTTTGTGATGTGGGGTGTAGTAGGGCTGTAGAGGATATGTCTAGATTGCCACAAGATGTCTGGGGCTGTCAAGGTATCCTGCAGCACTCTGACTGTTGTCCTAACTTTCTTTCAGATGCAGATGGATGAAATCTGTGGCAGAGGCCCCCATTCCAGGTGCGGGGGCTCCCCTAGAAGGTCAGTCACTGTTTTGATTTGCAGGGGAGGTGTAAACGGTGGCCATGTTACAGCTCTGTTCTTTCTTTGTTTTTAGGAGGTGAAGCCGGATCTCAGCAGTCAAGCTGACGTGGGCGAGGTGAGCAGTGACGGGTGGACAGAAGCCGTTGCTCTTGCTCAAGCCTCACTCGCTGGTGCAGCTCTAAGCCTCCGTTACTGTGCGTTTTAGGGAGTCCACGCGCAGGAGGCCGAGCTCCCCTCTCACCAACCGGACGACAGACCCGGGTCACCTCACCCGTGAGCCCTCCGGGAGCATTCCAGGAGTCTGTGATGGAGCCTTGACCTTCTCCTTGTGAAGGCCCCATCCAGGTAGGCTTGGCTAACGGCCGGGGAGTTGAGGTGAGTCAGGGAGGAGAAGGAGGGAGGGTCCCCCCGAGTTCCAGCGCTGCCACATCACCTTGTCTGCTCTTAACCCAGGCCGACCCTGCGACGCCGGCGTTGGCCTCTGAGCGCAGCTGAAGCACGGGGCCGAGGACCCGGGCCTGCTGAAGAGACGGTGAGTAGCAGAGCTGCTGGTTTTTGGCTGATGTGCTGCTAAGATTATGCTTTGATGTTTGGTTTTCTTTATTGTAGCTGGCTAGGAGACACCAGCCCGGCGAGAGCTGGAATTTCCCTGGGGGAGAGGCGGCCTTCTTTAGGACCCGGCACAGATTTGCCTCCCTGGACGTCTGAGAGATAAGTGGAGGGCTTGGAGCCCCACAGAGGGGATGAAGGCGGGGTGTGGGATCAGGGGCCACTGGGAGGGATTTTTTGAGTCAGGTTTGGAGACAGGGATGTCCAAGATGTGACCCCTTAGGCTACATCCAGGGAGAGTCTCATTCTGGATCACAGTGCTGAGGCGTGCAGGGCAGAGCAGTCCCAGGGTGTGTTGTGTCCGTTGTGCACTCTGTGTCTTTTGTGCTTCTTGTCTTTTGTGTCTTTTGCTGTAGCCCTTCCTGGGGCCTCTCAAAACTCCAGGCATCGATCTTAGCATCTTTGATCTCTGTTTTCCTGGGCCAGGTGCTTTTGTCTTTGGTGCTCGGACACACATCAGAATCCATCTGTCTTCAGCACCATCCAGGCCGATGCCTCTTCAGGTCTTGTTCTGAGCTGTACTGACAGCCGTGCACCGCCCCGATCCATTCCGGCGGGTTAGGTCTTGTGAGAATGCAAAGACAGGTAGAGGATTCTGACCGTAGGATTCTCGGACATCCATGTCTGCGTTTCTTGGCATAAGTCATCCCGATGGCATCTTGTTCCTGCAGGGGTCTCTGAGCCTGGCCAGCTCACCTTCAGTCTCACCTCGGTCATCTCATCCTGAGTTCTCTGGACCCTGAGGGTCATTTTTCTGGCCAGAGTTTTCTGTCCCTGTTGTGTCCCCTCGTTTGTCCTGTGCTGTGTCACGGGTGTTGGTGTGTGTTTGGCCCGGAGCTGCTCTGCCTTGCGTCTCAGTCTGGGTGTAGGGGTAATAGGGTAAGAGTCCCACGGGCTTGAAGTTTGTGATGTGGGGTGTAGTAGGGCTGTAGAGGATATGTCTAGATTGCCACAAGATGTCTGGGGCTGTCAAGGTATCCTGCAGCACTCTGACTGTTGTCCTAACTTTCTTTCAGATGCAGATGGATGAAATCTGTGGCAGAGGCCCCCATTCCAGGTGCGGGGGCTCCCCTAGAAGGTCAGTCACTGTTTTGATTTGCAGGGGAGGTGTAAACGGTGGCCATGTTACAGCTCTGTTCTTTCTTTGTTTTTAGGAGGTGAAGCCGGATCTCAGCAGTCAAGCTGACGTGGGCGAGGTGAGCAGTGACGGGTGGACAGAAGCCGTTGCTCTTGCTCAAGCCTCACTCGCTGGTGCAGCTCTAAGCCTCCGTTACTGTGCGTTTTAGGGAGTCCACGCGCAGGAGGCCGAGCTCCCGTCTCACCAACCGGACGACAGACCCGGGTCACCTCACCCGTGAGCCCTCCGGGAGCATTCCAGGAGTCTGTGATGGAGCCTTGACCTTCTCCTTGTGAAGGCCCCATCCAGGTAGGCTTGGCTAACGGCCGGGGAGTTGAGGTGAGTCAGGGAGGAGAAGGAGGGAGGGTCCCCCCGAGTTCCAGCGCTGCCACATCACCTTGTCTGCTCTTAACCCAGGCCGACCCTGCGACGCCGGCGTTGGCCTCTGAGCGCAGCTGAAGCACGGGGCCGAGGACCCGGGCCTGCTGAAGAGACGGTGAGTAGCAGAGCTGCTGGTTTTTGGCTGATGTGCTGCTAAGATTATGCTTTGATGTTTGGTTTTCTTTATTGTAGCTGGCTAGGAGACACCAGCCCGGCGAGAGCTGGAATTTCCCTGGGGGAGAGGCGGCCTTCTTTAGGACCCGGCACAGATTTGCCTCCCTGGACGTCTGAGAGATAAGTGGAGGGCTTGGAGCCCCACAGAGGGGATGAAGGCGGGGTGTGGGATCAGGGGCCACCGGGAGGGATTTTTTGAGTCAGGTTTGGAGACAGGGATGTCCAAGATGTGACCCCTTAGGCTACATCCAGGGAGAGTCTCATTCTGGATCACAGTGCTGAGGCGTGCAGGGCAGAGCAGTCCCAGGGTGTGTTGTGTCCGTTGTGCACTCTGTGTCTTTTGTGCTTCTTGTCTTTTGTGTCTTTTGCTGTAGCCCTTCCTGGGGCCTCTCAAAACTCCAGGCATCGATCTTAGCATCTTTGATCTCTGTTTTCCTGGGCCAGGTGCTTTTGTCTTTGGTGCTCGGACACACATCAGAATCCATCTGTCTTCAGCACCATCCAGGCCGATGCCTCTTCAGGTCTTGTTCTGAGCTGTACTGACAGCCGTGCACCGCCCCGATCCATTCCGGCGGGTTAGGTCTTGTGAGAATGCAAAGACAGGTAGAGGATTCTGACCGTAGGATTCTCGGACATCCATGTCTGCGTTTCTTGGCATAAGTCATCCCGATGGCATCTTGTTCCTGCAGGGTTCTCTGAGCCTGGCCAGCTCACCTTCAGTCTCACCTCGGTCATCTCATCCTGAGTTCTCTGGACCCTGAGGGTCATTTTTCTGGCCAGAGTTTTCTGTCCCTGTTGTGTCCCCTCGTTTGTCCTGTGCTGTGTCACGGGTGTTGGTGTGTGTTTGGCCCGGAGCTGCTCTGCCTTGCGTCTCAGTCTGGGTGTAGGGGTAATAGGGTAAGAGTCCCACGGGCTTGAAGTTTGTGATGTGGGGTGTAGTAGGGCTGTAGAGGATATGTCTAGATTGCCACAAGATGTCTGGGGCTGTCAAGGTATCCTGCAGCACTCTGACTGTTGTCCTAACTTTCTTTCAGATGCAGATGGATGAAATCTGTGGCAGAGGCCCCCATTCCAGGTGCGGGGGCTCCCCCAGAAGGTCAGTCACTGTTTTGATTTGCAGGGGAGGTGTAAACGGTGGCCATGTTACAGCTCTGTTCTTTCTTTGTTTTTAGGAGGTGAAGCCGGATCTCAGCAGTCAAGCTGACGTGGGCGAGGTGAGCAGTGACGGGTGGACAGGCGCCGTTGCTCTTGCTCAAGCCTCACTCGCTGGTGCAGCTCTAAGCCTCCGTTACTGTGCGTTTTAGGGAGTCCACGCGCAGGAGGCCGAGCTCCCGTCTCACCAACCGGACGACAGACCCGGGTCACCTCACCCGTGAGCCCTCCGGGAGCATTCCAGGAGTCTGTGATGGAGCCTTGATCTTCTCCTTGTGAAGGCCCCATCCAGGTAGGCTTGGCTAACGGCCGGGGAGTTGAGGTGAGTCAGGGAGGAGAAGGAGGGAGGGTCCCCCCGAGTTCCAGCGCTGCCACGTCACCTTGTCTGCTCTTAACCCAGGCCGACCCTGCGAGGCCGGCGTTGGCCTCTGAGCGCAGCTGAAGCACGGGGCCGAGGACCCGGGCCTGCTGAAGAGACGGTGAGTAGCAGAGCTGCTGGTTTTTGGCTGATGTGCTGCTAAGATTATGCTTTGATGTTTGGTTTTCTTTATTGTAGCTGGCTAGGAGACACCAGCCCGGCGAGAGCTGGAATTTCCCTGGGGGAGAGGCGGCCTTCTTTAGGACCCGGCACAGATTTGCCTCCCTGGACGTCTGAGAGATAAGTGGAGGGCTTGGAGCCCCACAGAGGGGATGAAGGCGGGGTGTGGGATCAGGGGCCACCGGGAGGGATTTTTTGAGTCAGGTTTGGAGACAGGGATGTCCAAGATGTGACCCCTTAGGCTACATCCAGGGAGAGTCTCATTCTGGATCACAGTGCTGAGGCGTGCAGGGCAGAGCAGTCCCAGGGTGTGTTGTGTCCGTTGTGCACTCTGTGTCTTTTGTGCTTCTTGTCTTTTGTGTCTTTTGCTGTAGCCCTTCCTGGGGCCTCTCAAAACTCCAGGCATCGATCTTAGCATCTTTGATCTCTGTTTTCCTGGGCCAGGTGCTTTTGTCTTTGGTGCTCGGACACACATCAGAATCCATCTGTCTTCAGCACCATCCAGGCCGATGCCTCTTCAGGTCTTGTTCTGAGCTGTACTGACAGCCGTGCACCGCCCCGATCCATTCCGGCGGGTTAGGTCTTGTGAGAATGCAAAGACAGGTAGAGGATTCTGACCGTAGGATTCTCGGACATCCATGTCTGCGTTTCTTGGCATAAGTCATCCCGATGGCATCTTGTTCCTGCAGGGTTCTCTGAGCCTGGCCAGCTCACCTTCAGTCTCACCTCGGTCATCTCATCCTGAGTTCTCTGGACCCTCAGGGTCATTTTTCTGGCCAGAGTTTTCTGTCCCTGTTGTGTCCCCTCGTTTGTCCTGTGCTGTGTCACGGGTGTTGGTGTGTGTTTGGCCCGGAGCTGCTCTGCCTTGCGTCTCAGTCTGGGTGTAGGGGTAATAGGGTAAGAGTCCCACGGGCTTGAAGTTTGTGATGTGGGGTGTAGTAGGGCTGTAGAGGATATGTCTAGATTGCCACAAGATGTCTGGGGCTGTCAAGGTATCCTGCAGCACTCTGACTGTTGTCCTAACTTTCTTTCAGATGCAGATGGATGAAATCTGTGGCAGAGGCCCCCATTCCAGGTGCGGGGGCTCCCCCAGAAGGTCAGTCACTGTTTTGATTTGCAGGGGAGGTGTAAACGGTGGCCATGTTACAGCTCTGTTCTTTCTTTGTTTTTAGGAGGTGAAGCCGGATCTCAGCAGTCAAGCTGACGTGGGCGAGGTGAGCAGTGACGGGTGGACAGGCGCCGTTGCTCTTGCTCAAGCCTCACTCGCTGGTGCAGCTCTAAGCCTCCGTTACTGTGCGTTTTAGGGAGTCCACGCGCAGGAGGCCGAGCTCCCGTCTCACCAACCGGACGACAGACCCGGGTCACCTCACCCGTGAGCCCTCCGGGAGCATTCCAGGAGTCTGTGATGGAGCCTTGATCTTCTCCTTGTGAAGGCCCCATCCAGGTAGGCTTGGCTAACGGCCGGGGAGTTGAGGTGAGTCAGGGAGGAGAAGGAGGGAGGGTCCCCCCGAGTTCCAGCGCTGCCACGTCACCTTGTCTGCTCTTAACCCAGGCCGACCCTGCGACGCCGGCGTTGGCCTCTGAGCGCAGCTGAAGCACGGGGCCGAGGACCCGGGCCTGCTGAAGAGACGGTGAGTAGCAGAGCTGCTGGTTTTTGGCTGATGTGCTGCTAAGATTATGCTTTGATGTTTGGTTTTCTTTGTTGTAGCTGGCTAGGAGACACCAGCCCGGCGAGAGCTGGAATTTCCCTGGGGGAGAGGCGGCCTTCTTTAGGACCCGGCACAGATTTGCCTCCCTGGACGTCTGAGAGATAAGTGGAGGGCTTGGAGCCCCACAGAGGGGATGAAGGCGGGGTGTGGGATCAGGGGCCACCGGGAGGGATTTTTTGAGTCAGGTTTGGAGACGGGGATGTCCAAGATGTGACCCCTTAGGCTACATCCAGGGAGAGTCTCATTCTGGATCACAGTGCTGAGGCGTGCAGGGCAGAGCAGTCCCAGGGTGTGTTGTGTCCGTTGTGCACTCTGTGTCTTTTGTGCTTCTTGTCTTTTGTGTCTTTTGCTGTAGCCCTTCCTGGGGCCTCTCAAAACTCCAGGCATCGATCTTAGCATCTTTGATCTCTGTTTTCCTGGGCCAGGTGCTTTTGTCTTTGGTGCTCGGACACACATCAGAATCCATCTGTCTTCAGCACCATCCAGGCCGATGCCTCTTCAGGTCTTGTTCTGAGCTGTACTGACAGCCGTGCACCGCCCCGATCCATTCCGGCGGGTTAGGTCTTGTGAGAATGCAAAGACAGGTAGAGGATTCTGACCGTAGGATTCTCGGACATCCATGTCTGCGTTTCTTGGCATAAGTCATCCCGATGGCATCTTGTTCCTGCAGGGTTCTCTGAGCCTGGCCAGCTCACCTTCAGTCTCACCTCGGTCATCTCATCCTGAGTTCTCTGGACCCTCAGGGTCATTTTTCTGGCCAGAGTTTTCTGTCCCTGTTGTGTCCCCTCGTTTGTCCTGTGCTGTGTCACGGGTGTTGGTGTGTGTTTGGCCCGGAGCTGCTCTGCCTTGCGTCTCAGTCTGGGTGTAGGGGTAATAGGGTAAGAGTCCCACGGGCTTGAAGTTTGTGATGTGGGGTGTAGTAGGGCTGTAGAGGATATGTCTAGATTGCCACAAGATGTCTGGGGCTGTCAAGGTATCCTGCAGCACTCTGACTGTTGTCCTAACTTTCTTTCAGATGCAGATGGATGAAATCTGTGGCAGAGGCCCCCATTCCAGGTGCGGGGGCTCCCCCAGAAGGTCAGTCACTGTTTTGATTTGCAGGGGAGGTGTAAACGGTGGCCATGTTACAGCTCTGTTCTTTCTTTGTTTTTAGGAGGTGAAGCCGGATCTCAGCAGTCAAGCTGACGTGGGCGAGGTGAGCAGTGACGGGTGGACAGGCGCCGTTGCTCTTGCTCAAGCCTCACTCGCTGGTGCAGCTCTAAGCCTCCGTTACTGTGCGTTTTAGGGAGTCCACGCGCAGGAGGCCGAGCTCCCGTCTCACCAACCGGACGACAGACCCGGGTCACCTCACCCGTGAGCCCTCCGGGAGCATTCCAGGAGTCTGTGATGGAGCCTTGATCTTCTCCTTGTGAAGGCCCCATCCAGGTAGGCTTGGCTAACGGCCGGGGAGTTGAGGTGAGTCAGGGAGGAGAAGGAGGGAGGGTCCCCCCGAGTTCCAGCGCTGCCACGTCACCTTGTCTGCTCTTAACCCAGGCCGACCCTGCGAGGCCGGCGTTGGCCTCTGAGCGCAGCTGAAGCACGGGGCCGAGGACCCGGGCCTGCTGAAGAGACGGTGAGTAGCAGAGCTGCTGGTTTTTGGCTGATGTGCTGCTAAGATTATGCTTTGATGTTTGGTTTTCTTTATTGTAGCTGGCTAGGAGACACCAGCCCGGCGAGAGCTGGAATTTCCCTGGGGGAGAGGCGGCCTTCTTTAGGACCCGGCACAGATTTGCCTCCCTGGACGTCTGAGAGATAAGTGGAGGGCTTGGAGCCCCACAGAGGGGATGAAGGCGGGGTGTGGGATCAGGGGCCACCGGGAGGGATTTTTTGAGTCAGGTTTGGAGACGGGGATGTCCAAGATGTGACCCCTTAGGCTACATCCAGGGAGAGTCTCATTCTGGATCACAGTGCTGAGGCGTGCAGGGCAGAGCAGTCCCAGGGTGTGTTGTGTCCGTTGTGCACTCTGTGTCTTTTGTGCTTCTTGTCTTTTGTGTCTTTTGCTGTAGCCCTTCCTGGGGCCTCTCAAAACTCCAGGCATCGATCTTAGCATCTTTGATCTCTGTGTTCCTGGGCCAGGTGCTTTTGTCTTTGGTGCTCGGACACACATCAGAATCCATCTGTCTTCAGCACCATCCAGGCCGATGCCTCTTCAGGTCTTGTTCTGAGCTGTACTGACAGCCGTGCACCGCCCCGATCCATTCCGGCGGGTTAGGTCTTGTGAGAATGCAAAGACAGGTAGAGGATTCTGACCGTAGGATTCTCGGACATCCATGTCTGCGTTTCTTGGCATAAGTCATCCCGATGGCATCTTGTTCCTGCAGGGTTCTCTGAGCCTGGCCAGCTCACCTTCAGTCTCACCTCGGTCATCTCATCCTGAGTTCTCTGGACCCTCAGGGTCATTTTTCTGGCCAGAGTTTTCTGTCCCTGTTGTGTCCCCTCGTTTGTCCTGTGCTGTGTCACGGGTGTTGGTGTGTGTTTGGCCCGGAGCTGCTCTGCCTTGCTGCTCAGTCTGGGTGTAGGGGTACGAGGGTAATAGTGCTGGGGGCTTGAAATTTGTGATGTGGGGTGTGGTTAGACTGTAGAGGATATGTCTAGATTGCCACAAGATGTCTGGAGCTGTCAAGGTATCCTGCAGCACTCTGACTGTTGTCCTGACTTTGTTTCAGATGCGGAGAGATGAAATCCGTGGCAGAGCCCCCCATCCTGGGTGAGGGGCTCCCCTGAGAAGATCGATCGCTATTCAAGGTGAGAGTCACACATTTCACATTTATTGGCACTCCAGTGCAGGCCACCTGCGTTTACAGCTTGAAACAAGTGAGTCCCTTGGTAACCCTCCTGGGCAGCAGCTGGAGCCTGCTCCGGGCTGGGCTGAGGGAGCAAACACTTGTGGCTGACACAGCTCCACACTGAGGGTGCTTGGGAAAACACCTGCCTTGTCCTGGATTTTTTTTTTTTTTGAGCTTTTGACAAGGTTTTAATCATCACCTTGGTAAAAATAAATGGTAAGGACTGAAAACATGAGAGGCTGGCAGGTTATGCTCATGAATGAGAACTTTTTTTTTAAATAACTGTGCGGCCTATATCTTATTTTTGAGACTCTCTTTTTTGGCTGACTTTACTGTAAAAACTCTAATTTCAATTTAGCTGCCTCAATAATGAATTTATTGTACAAATATGCTCTAGTGTCAGGAGCTTAAAGCAGTAACACCAGTGTGCCACCTCTGGAATAAATCCCTGCGTCTCCTCAGCCCTGCTGGTTTGCAGTAGAGTTTGTACACCTTTCGCTGCAGCTGTGGTTCTTAATAACTGGAAGTCCAGGGATTCTGGGCGATTCCCATAAGTTCTCCTATTTTGTAGGAGCTGCACGGTGAGGTCAGCATTCTGAGGGAGGCCCTGGCACAGCTGCCAAGGGCAAGGAACGTGGAGCATCCCGGGGCTTCTCCCACCCGAGTTTCTCCCGGAGCGTGCTGCGTGTCGTGCCGGATGTTTAACCCGGGTTTGGGGTGTTCTCCTGCAGTCCCAGCTCTGACTGCTGCCCCCGAGCCCCGGCCTTGCTCTGTCCCAGCACTGAACCTGGCAGGTGGGTGTGCTTTTCCAGCCCTTGAATCCCACGGGCAATCCCAGATTCCCGGAGCTCCCCGAGGCACAGCCTGGCCTCCCTCCCTGGGAGCTGCATTTCAGTCTGCCTGGACCAAGGCCATCCTGTTTGAGACTTTATTCCTGTTGTTTTTCCTCTTGCAGGTTGTGGGCAAAAAGGAGAGAGCCAGTAGGAAGTGAAGCCACTGGAAGGCCTTATCCCAGTCCAAGGTTCCCACTTTTCTTTCTGACTCCTGGATAATTGCCTGGCCATAACTGGACAGAGACTGTCAGTTTGATTTCCTTCCTTTTCCAATAAATCATTGCTTTCAGCTGGAGTGTATTCCTGGTGTCATCCCCCTCCTCGTCCGTGGATGTGTAAATAAAATTCCTGACTTGCCGAGTCCAATTTTGTTATTGCAGGAAGTGTGGTACTTTTGTTCCACTGAAACTTCCCAACTCTGCTGAGAGTTTCCGATGTCAAATACAAGTAAGATTCGAGTTTCTTTGCATTGTTACTCCCACAAAACACAGATCATTCTTGGATAGGAGTAGCTGGACCTGTTGAATTTCCACTTCCCTTTAAAATTAGAGCAGAGGAAGCAGATTTAAATTTGTTCCATGAACTTCCACCAACTTGATGACTGTTCCAAAAGTTTGCAGTGTTAGAAATGCCTAAGCTTGTTTTCCAGGCAAGCTGGGATTTAGATGTTATTTCTTCCTTTTATTTGATGTTTTTTCTCTCTCTGATTCTAGTAAGAGAATATATTTTTTTTTCCAGTTTTCCATCCTAATTGGAGTTTTTGTACCTTGTAGGGCACATTTCCAAGGAAATTTACCAAATTCATGTTGGTAAAGCAGGAGCTATTCAGCACCATGCTGCCACTTTTTTCCTTTCAACCCCCTAACAGGTCTCATTCTACCCATGCACAGTATTACCAGCAATAACTTGGTGTCGAGTTGTATTTCAGAGGTAGCAATAAAACAAAGTTGACATTTTATTTTGTGCCTCTCTGAACCTCTTTGTTTATTAACAAAGAACTCCAAAACAAAGCAAACAGAAAAACAAAAACCAAAACAAAAGCCCCTACAAACACTGCCCCCCAAGAAAAAACAATGATAGAGAAAACATACCAACATTATTAAATAAAAATTAAATCTTTACCCCTTAGAAAACGAGGCTAATTTAATTTTAATTCATTGTGGTTCTGATGTGTTAGGTAAATGAATTCATATAGTTTAAAAAAATAAACAAATCAACGCGAATTAAATAAATACAAAAATAGAAAAATATAAGTAACAAAAATAGAAATATAAAATACAGTTTTAAGGGGTGAGAAAATCTCTAGAAAAGCTAAAGCTTTTACAGTATCCCCTAAATAGGTGGTACTCTCTTAACTGCTGCAGAGCGTTGAAACAAGCCTAGAGAAGCTTCAGTGTGCACCAAAAGCAGCTGCTGCTATAGGAAACCGGTGTTGTTTTAAGACCTCCCCCTCCCAAGTTCCTTGCACTTTGTGTTCACAGAGAAGTCACACGAGTCCTGATATATTTTTCCTTTCTTCAAGGATGATGACAACAAGAAAAGTCAACTCTTTAATTTTTGCTTATCCCTAGCAAGCAAAGCCCGGTGCCGCAGTGTGTCGGTGCAAACAGTGAAATGTCTGCAGCAAGTTCCCTCTGCCCCGCCCTCACCCTCGGGCTGGCAGCAGCTGCAGGCGTGAGCTGTTAGGATAACGAGGGGACAGAGCAGCCGCAGGCGTGAGCTGTAAAGGATAATGAGGGGCAGGTGGCTCCTGCCCGAGCTGCTTACGCGGGGAGCCTCAGCTCACTCTAGCGTGGAGCTGCCGGAGGGAGCAGCTTCTGCGAGGCTCTCTGGAGTGTCTTACGGGATGATGGCGAGCTCGTCTTACAGAGTTTGGGGGAACCCTCGGATATGGAGTATTGCTTCAGGAGATGCCGAGGGACAAACCTTTGTGCCGGGCAGCAGGAGCAGGTGAGCCGGTGTGGATTTGTAGGGGGGACTTTTCTCCTTTTCCCTTTCAATTTTGTCTTCCCAATCCTTCCCTGGCGTCCCTAGAAAAAAAAAAAGGGGGTTTTGAGGACAAAAGAGTTTAAATTGAGGAAAGAAACTCCTTTTATTGTCTGTGTTCAAACTGGGGGAATCCCCCTTCACCTGGGATTTTAATAAATAGTGGTACTTCTATGCGGTGCTTGTATTACTTTATTACTTATATGGTGCTTTTATTCAATATTGCATTCTTTGGTGGTACATAGTGTTTTGTTTTATTTTTTGGTATTATTTATTGCCTGTAATTTGGTTTTTGAGCGAAGGTAACTGTATGGATGGGTTTGTTTGTATTTGAGGTAGAATTAATTTAAGTAACTTTTTTTTTTTTTTAAATAGGCTTCTGATACGTGCGATTGGGGTTTTGTTTTTGTTTATTGTATGTAGGGATTCAGATTACCTAGGGCCAGCCTGGCCGGTGGAGGTTTTGTTAGATGCAATTTTAATATTTTTAAAAGTTTTTTTCTGTTTAGTTGTTTTAAGGTGGTTTTCAATATTTTTTTGTGTAGTTTTATTTTGTTTGTAGATGGTGTATGCTAAGGGATACGGTCTATTTATTTGGTGGTAGGTTTCTTGGTTTACATGTCGATCAGATTGTTTTTGAACTGAGTTTTATTGTTGAAATATTTTTTTTTGGTGAGATATTGTATTTTTAAAGGAAATGTTTTTTAAGGTTTACAATGGTGGAAGTGGCTGTAGGGTGAGGTATAGGGGAGGTTATTTATTTAGCGGTGGCTTTTATCATGGTGAGTATGTAGTGTTTGTTTTGGTGGGTTGAGGTAGTGGAATGTAGGTAATTTTTTGTGTTTCCTAATATTTGTAATTGGATTATTGTTTATTATAGTATAGGGGTTAATTTATTTGGCTTGTTTGATTGCAGTATATGTTTTATACTTATGGATCATTTGAAAGGTATTGTTTATAGTTACATTGATTTTTTTGGTTTTGTGTGTATTTATAAGTGGTATTTTTGTTTTGATGGTTTGAGGTTTATGGGTTTCTTGAGTTAGGAATGATTTGTTTTGGTGTTTTTAATTGAAATTTATTTGTGACTTCTTTGTTGTGTAGTTTGATTTGTTTGTTGCTGTCGGGGTTTAGGGTAAATTTGAGAGAAAACCTTTGAATGGGGTTCTTCTGGAAAGTAAACCTAAACAGTCTCTTTCTTTTAAACTGCTTTTGCAAAGAATTTCTTTGGAGAAAAGTGGGAAAAACTATTTGTTTAACAAACAAAGTGGTCGCAAGCATAAAGAATGAATAATATGAAATAATAACACTTTTTGTTATTTTGAAGCGAGATGGTAACTTCAGAAAGTCTTTGCTGTGGGCTGTAGCTGAGCTCTTTTGGTCTCTTATCAGCTGTTCTGGTGTTGATAAAATGCTCAGGTGCAGGCCCCGTGGGCTGCAGGTGCCAGCTCTCGGCGCTGCTCTGGGTTTTTCAGTCTGCAGCAGGTTTAAACAGTCCTAAGAAAAAGGAAAACAAATAGCGAGGGAACTTCTCTGCCCTAACTAGCTGAAACTAAGAGCAAAGCACATCTTTGTGCTGCAGTCTGTCTGTGCTTGAGCTGAATATATGGGAGAGGGTATTCAGAGGAGTGAAAGTCGTTTTCTTAAAACAAACTGCACCCATTTTCTTTCCTTGCTTAGCTCTCAAAATCAGTCTTAAAGGTCCAGAACAAGCGACTGGGGATACAAGCGGCATAAACTCACCCTAGGGCATTCTATGTCTTATCCCCATATCATAAACTTACCAAAACAAATTGAATTCTAACTCTAGGAACACATACATTCCACACACTTATGTCTTTATAGAAGCAACATACAGCTGTATACAGACAATGGTAGCGATAGTTAATAAACAGTGATGCTTACAGATGGTTCTTACTTAACAGTTAGATTTTCTGGACGTTCACATCCGTGTTGTTTCATTTTTCTGTGCTGTTCACTATGTGCAAATCGGTTGCAGTCATTTTGCAGTCTAAGGGGAGTCAAGGTTGCAGCTACTGACAGCTTGGACCTGGGAGTAAAGTGCGGCAGTGTTCAGAATTGAAAGTGGCAGAAGCCCACTCTGGGGCACAGAGCTCTGTGCAGGAACGGTGGGTCTCTTCTGTGGGAAGCTAAACTCACCCCTCCAAGTTCCTGATGTCAGTTTGCAGGTGTTTGGCAGTCTAAGGGCAGCCAGGGTTTCAGCTTCTGGCAGCTTGGTTATGGGAGTAATGTGCACTGTTCAGAATTGTAAGTGGCAGAAGCTCACTCCGGGGCACAGACCTCTGTGCAGGAACGGGGACCCCTTTTCTGGGGAAACTAAACACACCTCCCTGGATCCGATTGTCAGTTCTAAGGAGCCATTTGGCAGTCTAAGGGGAGCCAGGCTTCCAGCTACTGACAGCGTGGATCTGGGAGTAATGTGCACTGTTCAGAATTCTAAGTGGCAGAAGCCCACTCCGGGGCACACAGCTCTGTGCAGGAACAGTGGGTCTCTTCTGTGGGAAGCTAAACTCACCCCCCGAAGTTCCTAATGTCAGGTTGTAGGAGACATTTGGCACTCCAAGGACAGTTAGGGTTCCAGCTTCTGACAGCTCGGTTCTGGGAGTAATGTGCACTGTTCAGAATTCTAAGTGGCAGAAGCCCACTCCGGGGCACAGAGCTCTGTGCAGGAACTGTGGGTCTCTTCTGTGGGAAGCTAAACTCACCCCCCGAAGTTCCTAATGTCAGGTTGTAGGAGACATTGGGCACTCCAAGGACAGTTAGTGTTTCAGCTTCTGGCAGCTTGGATCTGGCAGATATCCTGTGCTGGACTTATTTTCAGCAGGCAGAAGCCCACTCCCTGGCACAGAGCTCTGTGCAGGAACGGTGGCTGTCTTTCTTGGGAACCTAAACTCCCCCCATCAGGCTCCTGATGTCAGTTTATAGGATAGATTTGGCACTCGCAGGACAGTAAGGGTTCCAGCTTCTGGGAGCTTGGATCTGGCAGATATCCTGTGCTGAATTTTTTTTTAGCAGGCAGTAGCCCTCTCTGGGTCAGAATGCTCTGTGCAGGAAGCGTCGCCCCTTTTCTGTGGGATCTGGACTCACCGCATCAGGTTCCTAATGTCAGGTTGTAGGAGACATTTGGCACTCCAAGGACAGTTAGGGTTCCAGCTTCTGACAGCTTGGTTCTGGGAGTAATGTGCACTGTTCAGAATTCTAAGTGGCAGAAGCCCACTCCCGGGCACAGAGCTCTGTGCAGGAACAGTGGCTCTCTTCTGTGGGAACCTAAACTCACCCCTCCAAGTTCCTGATGTCAGGTTGTAGGAGACATTGGGCACTCCAAGGACAGTTAGGGTTCCAGCTTCTGGATGCTTGGATCTGGCAGAAGTCCTGTGCTGAACTTATTTTTATCAGTTAGCAGCCCACTCCGTGGCCGAGAGTTCTGTGCAGGAACGGTGGGTCTTTTCTGTGGAAAGCTAAACTCACCCCTCCAAGTTCCTGATGTGAGTTTGCAGGGGGTGTTTGGCAGTCTAAGGGCAGCTAGGGTTTCAGCTTCATGGCAGCTTGGTTGTGGGAGTAAGTACACTGTTCAGAATTCTAAGTGGCAGAAGCCCACTCCGGGGCACAGAGCTCTGTGCAGGAACAGTGGCTCTCTTCTGTGGGAAGCTAAACTCACCCCCCGAAGTTCCTAATGTCAGGTTGTAGGAGACATTGGGCACTCCAAGGACAGTTAGGGTTCCAGCTTCTGACAGCTTAGTTCTGGGAGTAATGTGCACTGTTCAGAATTCTAAGTGGCAGAAGCCCACTCCAGGGCACAGAGCTCTGTGCAGGAACTGTGGGTCTCTTCTGTGGGAAGCTAAACTCACCCCCCGAAGTTCCTAATGTCAGGTTGTAGGAGACTTTTGGCACTCGCAGGACAGTTAGGGTTCCAGCTTCTGGGAGCTTGGATATGGGAGAAGTGCAGCAGTGTTCAGAATTCTAAGTGGCAGAAGCCCACTCCCCGGCACAGAGCTCTGTGCAGGAACGGTGGCTGTCTTTCTTGGGAACCTAAACTCCCCCCATCAGGCTCCTGATGTCAGTTTATAGGATAGATTTGGCACTCGCAGGATAGTAAGGGTTCCAGTTTCTGTGAGCTTGGATCTGACAGATATCCTGTGCTGAATTTTTTTTCAGCAGGCAGTAGCCCTCTCTGGGTCAGAGGGCTCTGTGCAGGAAGCGTCGCCCCTTTTCTGTGGGATCTGGACTCACTGCATCAGGTTCCTAATGTCAGGTTGTAGGAGACATTTGACACTCCAAGGACAGTTAGGGTTCCAGCTTCTGGGAGCTTGGATATGGGAGAAGTGCAGCAGTGTTCAGAATTCTAAGTGGCAGAAGCCCATTCCCGGGCACAGAGCTCTGTGCAGGAACAGTGGCTCTCTTCTGTGGGAAGCTAAACTCACCCCCTGAAGTTCCTGATGTCAGGCTGTAGGAGACATTTGGCACTCGCAGGACAGTTAGGGTTCCAGCTTCTGACAGCTTGGTTCTGGGAGTAATGTGCACTGTTCAGAATTCTAAGTGGCAGAAGCCCACTCCGAGGCAGAGAGCTCTGTGCAGGAACGGTGGGTCTTTTCTGTGGAAAGCTAAACTCACCCCTCCAAGTTCCTGATGTCAGTTTGCAGGGGATGTTTGGCAGTCTAAGGGCAGCTAGGGTTTCAGCTTCATGGCAGCTTGGTTGTGGGAGTAAGTACACTGTTCAGAATTCTAAGTGGCAGAAGCCCACTCCGGGGCACAGAGCTCTGTGCAGGAACAGTGGCTCTCTTCTGTGGGAAGCTATACTCACCGACTAAGTTCCTAATGTCAGGTTGTAGGAGACATTGGGCACTCCAAGGACAGTTAGGGTTCCAGCTTCATGGCAGCTTGGATATGGGAGAAGTGCAGCAGTGTTCAGAATTCTAAGTGGCAGAAGCCCACTCCGGGGCACAGAGCTCTGTGCAGGAATGGTGGGTCTCTTCTGTGGGAAGCTAAACTCACCCCCCGAAGTTCCTAATGTCAGGTTGTAGGAGACATTGGGCACTCCAAGGACAGTTAGGGTTCCAGCTTCTGACAGCTTGGTTCTGGGAGTAATGTGCACTGTTCAGAATTCTAAGTGGCAGAAGCCCACTCCGTGGCCGAGAGTTCTGTGCAGGAACTGTGGGTCTCTTCTGTGGGAAGCGAAACTCACCCCCCGAAGTTCCTAATGTCAGGTCGTAGGAGACATTTGGCACTCGCAGGACAGTTAGGGTTCCAGCTTCTGGGAGCTTGGATATGGGAGAAGTGCAGCAGTGTTCAGAATTCTAAGTGGCAGACGCCCACTCCCGGGCACAGAGCTCTGTGCAGGAATGGTGGGTCTTTTCTGTGGGAAACTAAACTCACCCCAGCAGGTTCCTGATGTCAGGCTGTAGGAGACATTTGGCACTCCAAGGACAGTTAGGGTTCCAGCTTCTGGATGCTTGGATCTGGCAGAAGTCCTGTGCTGAACTTATTTTTATCAGTTAGCAGCCCACTCCGTGGCCGAGTGGAACGGTGGGTCTTTTCTGTGGAAAGCTAAACTCACCCCTCCAAGTTCCTGATGTCAGTTTGCAGGGGGTGTTTGGCAGTCGAAGGGCAGCTAGGGTTTCAGCTTCATGGCAGCTTGGTTGTGGGAGTAAGTACACTGTTCAGAATTCTAAGTGGCAGAAGCCCACTCCCGGGCACAGAGCTCTGTGCAGGAACAGTGGCTCTCTTCTGTGGAAAGCTATACTCACCGACTAAGTTCCTAATGTCAGGTTGTAGGAGACATTGGGCACTCCAAGGACAGTTAGGGTTCCAGCTTCTGGGAGCTTGGATCTGGCAGATATCCTGTGCTGAATTTATTTTTAGCAGGCAGTCGCCCTCTCTGGGTCAGAGGGCTCTGTGCAGGAAGCGTTGCTCCTTTTCTGTGGGAATCTGGACTCACTGCATCAGGTTCCTAATGTCAGGTTGTAGGAGACATTTGGCACTCCAAGGACAGTTAGGTTTCCAGCTTCTGGGAGCTTGGATATGGGAGAAGTGCAGCAGTGTTCAGAATTCTAAGTGGCAGAAGCCCACTCCGGGGCACAGAGCTCTGTGCAGGAACTGTGGGTCTCTTCTGTGGGAAGCTAAACTCACCCCCCGAAGTTCCTAATGTCAGGTTGTAGGAGACATTTGGCACTCGCAGGACAGTTAGGGTTCCAGCTTCTGGGAGCTTGGATATGGGAGAAGTGCAGCAGTGTTCAGAATTCTAAGTGGCAGAAGCCCACTCCGGGGCACAGAGCTCTGTGCAGGAACGGTGGCTGTCTTTCTTGGGAACCTAAACTCCCCCCATCAGGCTCCTGATGTCAGTTTATAGGATAGATTTGGCACTCGCAGGATAGTAAGGGTTCCAGTTTCTGTGAGCTTGGATCTGACAGATATCCTGTGCTGAATTTTTTTTCAGCAGGCAGTAGCCCTCTCTGGGTCAGAGGGCTCTGTGCAGGAAGCGTCGCCCCTTTTCTGTGGGATCTGGACTCACTGCATCAGGTTCCTAATGTCAGGTTGTAGGAGACATTTGACACTCCAAGGACAGTTAGGGTTCCAGCTTCTGGGAGCTTGGATATGGGAGAAGTGCAGCAGTGTTCAGAATTCTAAGTGGCAGAAGCCCATTCCCGGGCACAGAGCTCTGTGCAGGAACAGTGGCTCTCTTCTGTGGGAAGCTAAACTCACCCCCTGAAGTTCCTGATGTCAGGCTGTAGGAGACATTGGGCACTCCAAGGACAGTTAGGGTTCCAGCTTCTGACAGCTTGGTTCTGGGAGTAATGTGCACTGTTCAGAATTCTAAGTGGCAGAAGCCCACTCCGAGGCAGAGAGCTCTATGCAGGAACGGTGGGTCTTTTCTGTGGGAAACTAAACTCACCCCAGCAGGTTCCTGATGTCAGGCTGTAGGAGACATTTGGCACTCCAAGGACAGTAAGGGTTCCAGCTTCATGGCAGCTTGGTTGTGGGAGTAAGTACACTGTTCAGAATTCTAAGTGGCAGAAGCCCACTCCCGGGCACAGAGCTCTGTGCAGGAAGAGTGGCTCTCTTCTGTGGGAAGCTAAACTCACCCCCCGAAGTTCCTAATGTCAGGTTGTAGGAGACATTTGGCACTCGCAGGACAGTTAGGGTTCCAGCTTCTGGGAGCTTGGCTACGGGAGAAGTGCAGCAGTGTTCAGAATTCTAAGTGGCAGAAGCCCACTCCGGGGCACAGAGCTCTGTGCAGGAACGGTGGGTCTTTTCTGTGGGAAACTAAACTCACCCCAGCAGGTTCCTGATGTCAGGCTGTAGGAGACATTTGGCACTCCAAGGACAGTAAGGGTTCCAGCTTCTGGATGCTTGGATCTGGTAGAAGTCCTGTGCTGAACTTATTTTTATCAGTTAGCAGCCCACTCCGTGGCCGAGAGTTCTGTGCAGGAACGGTGGGTCTTTTCTGTGGAAAGCTAAACTCACCCCTCCAAGTTCCTGATGTCAGTTTGCAGGGGATGTTTGGCAGTCTAAGGGCAGCTAGGGTTTCAGCTTCATGGCAGCTTGGTTGTGGGAGTAAGTACACTGTTCAGAATTCTAAGTGGCAGAAGCCCACTCCCGGGCACAGAGCTCTGTGCAGGAACTATGGGTCTCTTCTGTGGGAAGCTAAACTCACCCCCCGAAGTTCCTAATGTCAGGTTGTAGGAGACATTGGGCACTCGAAGGACAGTTAGGGTTCCAGCTTCTGACAGCTTGGTTCTGGGAGTAATGTGCACTGTTCAGAATTCTAAGTGGCAGAAGCCCACTCCAGGGCACAGGGCTCTGTGCAGGAACTGTGGGTCTCTTCTGTGGGAAGCTATACTCACCCCCCGAAGTTCCTAATGTCAGGTCGTCGGAGACATTTGGCACTCGCAGGACAGTTAGGGTTCCAGCTTCTGGGAGCTTAGATATGGGAGAAGTGCAGCAGTGTTCAGAATTCTAAGTGGCAGAAGCCCACTCCGGGGCACAGAGCTATGTGCAGGAACGGTGGCTGTCTTTCTTGGGAACCTAAACTCCCCCCATCAGGCTCCTGATGTCAGTTTATAGGATAGATTTGGCACTCGCAGGATAGTAAGGGTTCCAGTTTCTGTGAGCTTGGATCTGACAGATATCCTGTGCTGAATTTTTTTTCAGCAGGCAGTAGCCCTCTCTGGGTCAGAGGGCTCTGTGCAGGAAGCGTCGCCCCTTTTCTGTGGGATCTGGACTCACTGCATCAGGTTCCTAATGTCAGGTTGTAGGAGACATTTGACACTCCAAGGACAGTTAGGGTTCCAGCTTCTGGGAGCTTGGATATGGGAGAAGTGCAGCAGTGTTCAGAATTCTAAGTGGCAGAAGCCCATTCCCGGGCACAGAGCTCTGTGCAGGAACAGTGGCTCTCTTCTGTGGGAAGCTAAACTCACCCCCTGAAGTTCCTGATGTCAGGCTGTAGGAGACATTGGGCACTCCAAGGACAGTTAGGGTTCCAGCTTCTGACAGCTTGGTTCTGGGAGTAATGTGCACTGTTCAGAATTCTAAGTGGCAGAAGCCCACTCCGAGGCAGAGAGCTCTGTGCAGGAACGGTGGGTCTTTTCTGTGGGAAACTAAACTCACCCCAGCAGGTTCCTGATGTCAGGCTGTAGGAGACATTTGGCACTCGCAGGACAGTTAGGGTTCCAGCTTCTGCATGCTTGGATCTGGCAGAAGTCCTGTGCTGAACTTATGTTTATCAGTTAGCAGCCCACTCCGTGGCCGAGAGTTCTCTGCAGGAACGGTGGGTCTTTTCTGTGGAAAGCTAAACTCACCCCTCCAAGTTCCTGATGTCAGTTTGCAGGGGGTGTTTGGCAGTCTAAGGGCAGCTAGGGTTTCAGCTTCATGGCAGCTTGGTTGTGGGAGTAAGTACACTGTTCAGAATTCTAAGTGGCAGAAGCCCACTCCCGGGCACAGAGCTCTGTGCAGGAACGGTGGGTCTCTTCTGTGGGAAGCTAAACTCACCCCCCGAAGTTCCTAATGTCAGGTTGTAGGAGACATTTGGCACTCGCAGGACAGTTAGGGTTCCAGCTTCTGGGAGCTTGGCTATGGGAGAAGTGCAGCAGTGTTCAGAATTCTAAGTGGCAGAAGCCCACTCCCCGGCACAGAGCTCTGTGCAGGAACGGTGGCTGTCTTTCTTGGGAACCTAAACTCCCCCCATCAGGCTCCTGATGTCAGTTTATAGGATAGATTTGGCACTCGCAGGATAGTAAGGGTTCCAGTTTCTGTGAGCTTGGATCTGACAGATATCCTGTGCTGAATTTTTTTTCATCAGGCAGTAGCCCTCTCTGGGTCAGAGGGCTCTGTGCAGGAAGCGTCGCCCCTTTTCTGTGGGATCTGGACTCACTGCATCAGGTTCCTAATGTCAGGTTGTAGGAGACATTTGACACTCCAAGGACAGTTAGGGTTCCAGCTTCTGGGAGCTTGGATATGGGAGAAGTGCAGCAGTGTTCAGAATTCTAAGTGGCAGAAGCCCATTCCCGGGCACAGAGCTCTGTGCAGGAACAGTGGCTCTCTTCTGTGGGAAGCTAAACTCACCCCCTGAAGTTCCTGATGTCAGGCTGTAGGAGACATTTGGCACTCGCAGGACAGTTAGGGTTCCAGCTTCTGACAGCTTGGTTCTGGGAGTAATGTGCACTGTTCAGAATTCTAAGTGGCAGAAGCCCACTCCGAGGCAGAGAGCTCTGTGCAGGAACTGTGGGTCTTTTCTGTGGGAAACTAAACTCACCCCAGCAGGTTCCTGATGTCAGGCTGTAGGAGACATTTGGCACTCCAAGGACAGTAAGGGTTCCAGCTTCTGGATGCTTGGATCTGGCAGAAGTCCTGTGCTGAACTTATTTTTATCAGTTAGCAGCCCACTCCGTGGCCGAGAGTTCTCTGCAGGAACGGTGGGTCTTTTCTGTGGAAAGCTAAACTCACCCCTCCAAGTTCCTGATGTCAGTTTGCAGGGGATGTTTGGCAGTCTAAGGGCAGCTAGGGTTTCAGCTTCATGGCAGCTTGGTTGTGGGAGTAAGTACACTGTTCAGAATTCTAAGTGGCAGAAGCCCACTCCAGGGCACAGGGCTCTGTGCAGGAACTGTGGGTCTCTTCTGTGGGAAGCTAAACTCACCCCCCGAAGTTCCTAATGTCAGGTCGTCGGAGACATTTGGCACTCGCAGGACAGTTAGGGTTCCAGCTTCTGGGAGCTTGGATATGGGAGAAGTGCAGCAGTGTTCAGAATTCTAAGTGGCAGAAGCCCACTCCGGGGCACAGAGCTCTGTGCAGGAACGGTGGCTGTCTTTCTTGGGAACCTAAACTCCCCCCATCAGGCTCCTGATGTCAGTTTATAGGATAGATTTGGCACTCGCAGGATAGTAAGGGTTCCAGTTTCTGTGAGCTTGGATCTGACAGATATCCTGCGCTGAATTTTTTTTCATCAGGCAGTAGCCCTCTCTGGGTCAGAGGGCTCTGTGCAGGAAGCGTCGCCCCTTTTCTGTGGGATCTGGACTCACTGCATCAGGTTCCTAATGTCAGGTTGTAGGAGACATTTGACACTCCAAGGACAGTTAGGGTTCCAGCTTCTGGGAGCTTGGATATGGGAGAAGTGCAGCAGTGTTCAGAATTCTAAGTGGCAGAAGCCCATTCCCTGGCACAGAGCTCTGTGCAGGAACAGTGGCTCTCTTCTGTGGGAAGCTAAACTCACCCCCTGAAGTTCCTGATGTCAGGCTGTAGGAGACATTTGGCACTCGCAGGACAGTTAGGGTTCCAGCTTCTGACAGCTTGGTTCTGGGAGTAATGTGCACTGTTCAGAATTCTAAGTGGCAGAAGCCCACTCCGAGGCAGAGAGCTCTGTGCAGGAACGGTGGGTCTTTTCTGTGGGAAACTAAACTCACCCCAGCAGGTTCCTGATGTCAGGCTGTAGGAGACATTTGGCACTCGCAGGACAGTTAGGGTTCCAGCTTCAGCATGCTTGGATCTGGCAGAAGTCCTGTGCTGAACTTATGTTTATCAGTTAGCAGCCCACTCCGTGGCCGAGAGTTCTGTGCAGGAACGGTGGGTCTTTTCTGTGGAAAGCTAAACTCACCCCTCCAAGTTCCTGATGTCAGTTTGCAGGGGATGTTTGGCAGTCTAAGGGCAGCTAGGGTTTCAGCTTCATGGCAGCTTGGTTGTGGGAGTAAGTACACTGTTCAGAATTCTAAGTGGCAGAAGCCCACTCCGGGGCACAGAGCTCTGTGCAGGAACAGTGGCTCTCTTCTGTGGGAAGCTAAACTCACCGACTAAGTTCCTAATGTCAGGTTGTAGGAGACATTGGGCACTCCAAGGACAGTTAGGGTTCCAGCTTCTGGGAGCTTGGATATGGGAGAAGTGCAGCAGTGTTCAGAATTCTAAGTGGCAGAAGCCCACTCCAGGGCACAGAGCTCTGTGCAGGAACTGTGGCTCTCTTCTGTGGGAAGCTAAACTCACCCCCCGAAGTTCCTAATGTCAGGTCGTAGGAGACATTTGGCACTGGCAGGACAGTTAGGGTTCCAGCTTCTGGGAGCTTGGATCTGGCAGATATCCTGTGCTGAATTTATTTTTAGCAGGCAGTCGCCCTCTCTGGGTCAGAGGGCTCTGTGCAGGAAGCGTTGCTCCTTTTCTGTGGGAATCTGGACTCACCGCATCAGGTTCCTAATGTCAGGTTGTAGGAGACATTTGGCACTCCAAGGACAGTTAGGTTTCCAGCTTCTGGGAGCTTGGCTATGGAAGAAGTGCAGCAGTGTTCAGAATTCTAAGTGGCAGAAGCCCACTCCGGGGCACAGAGCTCTGTGCAGGAACTGTGGGTCTTTTCTGTGGGAAACTAAACTCACCCCAGCAGGTTCCTGATGTCAGGCTGTAGGAGACATTTGGCACTCGCAGGACAGTTAGGGTTCCAGCTTCTGGGAGCTTGGATACGGGAGAAGTGCAGCAGTGTTCAGAATTCTAAGTGGCAGAAGCCCACTCCGGGGCACAGAGCTCTGTGCAGGAACGGTGGCTGTCTTTCTTGGGAACCTAAACTCCCCCCATCAGGCTCCTGATGTCAGTTTATAGGATAGATTTGGCACTCGCAGGATAGTAAGTGTTCCAGTTTCTGTGAGCTTGGATCTGACAGATATCCTGCGCTGAATTTTTTTTCAGCAGGCAGTAGCCCTCTCTGGGTCAGAGGGCTCTGTGCAGGAAGCGTCGCCCCTTTTCTGTGGGATCTGGACTCACTGCATCAGGTTCCTAATGTCAGGTTGTAGGAGACATTTGACACTCCAAGGACAGTTAGGGTTCCAGCTTCTGGGAGCTTGGATATGGGAGAAGTGCAGCAGTGTTCAGAATTCTAAGTGGCAGAAGCCCATTCCCGGGCACAGAGCTCTGTGCAGGAACAGTGGCTCTCTTCTGTGGGAAGCTAAACTCACCCCCTGAAGTTCCTGATGTCAGGCTGTAGGAGACATTTGGCACTCGCAGGACAGTTAGGGTTCCAGCTTCTGACAGCTTGGTTCTGGGAGTAATGTGCACTGTTCAGAATTCTAAGTGGCAGAAGCCCACTCCGAGGCAGAGAGCTCTGTGCAGGAACGGTGGGTCTTTTCTGTGGGAAACTAAACTCACCCCAGCAGGTTCCTGATGTCAGGCTGTAGGAGACATTTGGCACTCCAAGGACAGTAAGGGTTCCAGCTTCATGGCAGCTTGGTTGTGGGAGTAAGTACACTGTTCAGAATTCTAAGTGGCAGAAGCCCACTCCCAGGCACAGAGCTCTGTGCAGGAAGAGTGGCTCTCTTCTGTGGGAAGCTAAACTCACCCCCCGAAGTTCCTAATGTCAGGTTGTAGGAGACATTGGGCACTCCAAGGACAGTTAGGGTTCCAGCTTCATGGCAGCTTGGATATGGGAGAAGTGCAGCAGTGTTCAGAATTCTAAGTGGCAGAAGCCCACTCCCGGGCACAGAGTTCTGTGCAGGAACTGTGGGTCTTTCCTGTGGGAAACTAAACTCACCCCAGCAGATTCCTGATGTCAGGCTGTAGGAGACATTTGGCACTCGCAGGACAGTTAGGGTTCCAGCTTCTGCATGCTTGGATCTGGCAGAAGTCCTGTGCTGAACTTATGTTTATCAGTTAGCAGCCCACTCCGTGGCCGAGAGTTCTGTGCAGGAACGGTGGGTCTTTTCTGTGGAAAGCTAAACTCACCCCTCCAAGTTCCTGATGTCAGTTTGCAGGGGATGTTTGGCAGTCTAAGGGCAGCTAGGGTTTCAGCTTCATGGCAGCTTGGTTGTGGGAGTAAGTACACTGTTCAGAATTCTAAGTGGCAGAAGCCCACTCCGGGGCACAGAGCTCTGTGCAGGAACTGTGGCTCTCTTCTGTGGGAAGCTATACTCACCCCCCGAAGTTCCTAATGTCAGGTTGTAGGAGACATTTGGCACTCGCAGGACAGTTAGGGTTCCAGCTTCTGGGAGCTTGGCTATGGGAGAAGTGCAGCAGTGTTTAGAATTCTAAGTGGCAGAAGCCCACTCCAGGGCACAGAGCTCTGTGCAGGAACGGTGCGTCTTTTCTGTGGGAAACTAAACTCACCCCAGCAGGTTCCTGATGTCAGGCTGTAGGAGAGATTTGGCACTCGCAGGACAGTAAGGGTTCCAGCTTCTGGATGCTTGGATCTGGCAGAAGTCCTGTGCTGAACTTATTTTTATCAGTTAGCAGCCCACTCCGTGGCCGAGAGTTCTGTGCAGGAACGGTGGGTCTTTTCTGTGGAAAGCTAAACTCACCCCTCCAAGTTCCTGATGTCAGTTTGCAGGGGGTGTTTGGCAGTCGAAGGGCAGCTAGGGTTTCAGCTCCATGGCAGCTTGGTTGTGGGAGTAAGTACACTGTTCAGAATTCTAAGTGGCAGAAGCCCACTCCCGGGCACAGAGCTCTGTGCAGGAAGAGTGGCTCTCTTCTGTGGAAAGCTATACTCACCGACTAAGTTCCTAATGTCAGGTTGTAGGAGACATTGGGCACTCCAAGGACAGTTAGGGTTCCAGCTTCTGGGAGCTTGGATCTGGCAGATATCCTGTGCTGAATTTATTTTTAGCAGGCAGTCGCCCTCTCTGGGTCAGAGGGCTCTGTGCAGGAAGCGTTGCTCCTTTTCTGTGGGAATCTGGACTCACCGCATCAGGTTCCTAATGTCAGGTTGTAGGAGACATTTGGCACTCCAAGGACAGTTAGGGTTCCAGCTTCTGGGAGCTTGGATATGGGAGAAGTGCAGCAGTGTTCAGAATTCTAAGTGGCAGAAGCCCACTCCGGGGCACAGAGCTCTGTGCAGGGACGGTGGGTCTTTTCTGTGGGAAGCTAAACTCACCCCCCGAAGTTCCTAATGTCAGGTCGTAGGAGACATTTGGCACTCGCAGGACAGTTAGGGTTCCAGCTTCTGGGAGCTTGGATATGGGAGAAGTGCAGCAGTGTTCAGAATTCTAAGTGGCAGAAGCCCACTCCGGGGCACAGAGCTATGTGCAGGAACGGTGGCTGTCTTTCTTGGGAACCTAAACTCCCCCCATCAGGCTCCTGATGTCAGTTTATAGGATAGATTTGGCACTCGCAGGATAGTAAGGGTTCCAGTTTCTGTGAGCTTGGATCTGACAGATATCCTGTGCTGAATTTTTTTTCAGCAGGCAGTAGCCCTCTCTGGGTCAGAGGGCTCTGTGCAGGAAGCGTCGCCCCTTTTCTGTGGGATCTGGACTCACTGCATCAGGTTCCTAATGTCAGGTTGTAGGAGACATTTGACACTCCAAGGACAGTTAGGGTTCCAGCTTCTGGGAGCTTGGATATGGGAGAAGTGCAGCAGTGTTCAGAATTCTAAGTGGCAGAAGCCCATTCCCGGGCACAGAGCTCTGTGCAGGAACAGTGGCTCTCTTCTGTGGGAAGCTAAACTCACCCCCTGAAGTTCCTGATGTCAGGCTGTAGGAGACATTTGGCACTCGCAGGACAGTTAGGGTTCCAGCTTCTGACAGCTTGGTTCTGGGAGTAATGTGCACTGTTCAGAATTCTAAGTGGCAGAAGCCCACTCCGAGGCAGAGAGCTCTGTGCAGGAACGGTGGGTCTTTTCTGTGGGAAACTAAACTCACCCCAGCAGGTTCCTGATGTCAGGCTGTAGGAGACATTTGGCACTCGCAGGACAGTTAGGGTTCCAGCTTCTGCATGCTTGGATCTGGCAGAAGTCCTGTGCTGAACTTATGTTTATCAGTTAGCAGCCCACTCCGTGGCCGAGAGTTCTCTACAGGAACGGTGGGTCTTTTCTGTGGAAAGCTAAACTCACCCCTCCAAGTTCCTGATGTCAGTTTGCAGGGGATGTTTGGCAGTCTAAGGGCAGCTAGGGTTTCAGCTTCATGGCAGCTTGGTTGTGGGAGTAAGTACACTGTTCAGAATTCTAAGTGGCAGAAGCCCACTCCGGGGCACAGAGCTCTGTGCAGGAACAGTGGCTCTCTTCTGTGGGAAGCTAAACTCACCCCCCGAAGGTCCTAATGTCAGGTCGTAGGAGACATTTGGCACTCGCAGGACAGTTAGGGTTCCAGCTTCTGACAGCTTGGTTCTGGGAGTAATGTGCACTGTTCAGAATTCTAAGTGGCAGAAGCCCACTCCGAGGCAGAGAGCTCTGTGCAGGAACTGTGGGTCTCTTCTGTGGGAAACTAAACTCACCCCAGCAGGTTCCTGATGTCAGGCTGTAGGAGACATTTGGCACTCCAAGGACAGTAAGGGTTTCAGCTTCATGGCAGCTTGGTTGTGGGAGTAAGTACACTGTTCAGAATTCTAAGTGGCAGAAGCCCACTCCCGGGCACAGAGCTCTGTGCAGGAACAGTGGCTCTCTTCTGTGGGAAGCTAAAGTCACCCCCCGAAGTTCCTAATGTCAGGTTGTAGGAGACATTGGGCACTCGAAGGACAGTTAGGGTTCCAGCTTCTGACAGCTTGGTTCTGGGAGTAATGTGCACTGTTCAGAATTCTAAGTGGCAGAAGCCCACTCCAGGGCACAGGGCTCTGTGCAGGAACTGTGGGTCTCTTCTGTGGGAAGCTAAACTCACCCCCCGAAGTTCCTAATGTCAGGTCGTCGGAGACATTTGGCACTCGCAGGACAGTTAGGGTTCCAGCTTCTGGGAGCTTGGATATGGGAGAAGTGCAGCAGTGTTCAGAATTCTAAGTGGCAGAAGCCCACTCCGGGGCACAGAGCTATGTGCAGGAACGGTGGCTGTCTTTCTTGGGAACCTAAACTCCCCCCATCAGGCTCCTGATGTCAGTTTATAGGATAGATTTGGCACTCGCAGGATAGTAAGGGTTCCAGTTTCTGTGAGCTTGGATCTGACAGATATCCTGTGCTGAATTTTTTTTCAGCAGGCAGTAGCCCTCTCTGGGTCAGAGGGCTCTGTGCAGGAAGCGTCGCCCCTTTTCTGTGGGATCTGGACTCACTGCATCAGGTTCCTAATGTCAGGTTGTAGGAGACATTTGACACTCCAAGGACAGTTAGGGTTCCAGCTTCTGGGAGCTTGGATATGGGAGAAGTGCAGCAGTGTTCAGAATTCTAAGTGGCAGAAGCCCATTCCCGGGCACAGAGCTCTGTGCAGGAACAGTGGCTCTCTTCTGTGGGAAGCTAAACTCACCCCCTGAAGTTCCTGATGTCAGGCTGTAGGAGACATTTGGCACTCGCAGGACAGTTAGGGTTCCAGCTTCTGACAGCTTGGTTCTGGGAGTAATGTGCACTGTTCAGAATTCTAAGTGGCAGAAGCCCACTCCGAGGCAGAGAGCTCTGTGCAGGAACGGTGGGTCTTTTCTGTGGGAAACTAAACTCACCCCAGCAGGTTCCTGATGTCAGGCTGTAGGAGACATTTGGCACTCGCAGGACAGTTAGGGTTCCAGCTTCTGCATGCTTGGATCTGGCAGAAGTCCTGTGCTGAACTTATGTTTATCAGTTAGCAGCCCACTCCGTGGCCGAGAGTTCTGTGCAGGAACGGTGGGTCTTTTCTGTGGAAAGCTAAACTCACCCCTCCAAGTTCCTGCTTTCAGTTTGCAGGGGATGTTTGGCAGTCTAAGGGCAGCTAGGGTTTCAGCTTCATGGCAGCTTGGTTGTGGGAGTAAGTACACTGTTCAGAATTCTAAGTGGCAGAAGCCCACTCCCGGGCACAGAGCTCTGTGCAGGAACAGTGGCTCTCTTCTGTGGGAAGCTAAACTCACCGACTAAGTTCCTAATGTCAGGTTGTAGGAGACATTGGGCACTCCAAGGACAGTTAGGGTTCCAGCTTCTGACAGCTTAGTTCTGGGAGTAATGTGCACTGTTCAGAATTCTAAGTGGCAGAAGCCCACTCCAGGGCACAGAGCTCTGTGCAGGAACTGTGGCTCTCTTCTGTGGGAAGCTAAACTCACCCCCCGAAGTTCCTAATGTCAGGTCGTAGGAGACATTTGGCACTGGCAGGACAGTTAGGGTTCCAGCTTCTGGGAGCTTGGATCTGGCAGATATCCTGTGCTGAATTTATTTTTAGCAGGCAGTCGCCCTCTCTGGGTCAGAGGGCTCTGTGCAGGAAGCGTTGCTCCTTTTCTGTGGGAATCTGGACTCACCGCATCAGGTTCCTAATGTCAGGTTGTAGGAGACATTTGGCACTCCAAGGACAGTTAGGTTTCCAGCTTCTGGGAGCTTGGCTATGGAAGAAGTGCAGCAGTGTTCAGAATTCTAAGTGGCAGAAGCCCACTCCGGGGCACAGAGCTCTGTGCAGGAACTGTGGGTCTTTTCTGTGGGAAACTAAACTCACCCCAGCAGGTTCCTGATGTCAGGCTGTAGGAGACATTTGGCACTCGCAGGACAGTTAGGGTTCCAGCTTCTGGGAGCTTGGATACGGGAGAAGTGCAGCAGTGTTCAGAATTCTAAGTGGCAGAAGCCCACTCCGGGGCACAGAGCTCTGTGCAGGAACGGTGGCTGTCTTTCTTGGGAACCTAAACTCCCCCCATCAGGCTCCTGATGTCAGTTTATAGGATAGATTTGGCACTCGCAGGATAGTAAGTGTTCCAGTTTCTGTGAGCTTGGATCTGACAGATATCCTGCGCTGAATTTTTTTTCAGCAGGCAGTAGCCCTCTCTGGGTCAGAGGGCTCTGTGCAGGAAGCGTCGCCCCTTTTCTGTGGGATCTGGACTCACTGCATCAGGTTCCTAATGTCAGGTTGTAGGAGACATTTGACACTCCAAGGACAGTTAGGGTTCCAGCTTCTGGGAGCTTGGATATGGGAGAAGTGCAGCAGTGTTCAGAATTCTAAGTGGCAGAAGCCCATTCCCGGGCACAGAGCTCTGTGCAGGAACAGTGGCTCTCTTCTGTGGGAAGCTAAACTCACCCCCTGAAGTTCCTGATGTCAGGCTGTAGGAGACATTTGGCACTCCAAGGACAGTTAGGGTTCCAGCTTCTGACAGCTTGGTTCTGGGAGTAATGTGCACTGTTCAGAATTCTAAGTGGCAGAAGCCCACTCCGAGGCAGAGAGCTCTGTGCAGGAACGGTGGGTCTTTTCTGTGGGAAACTAAACTCACCCCAGCAGGTTCCTGATGTCAGGCTGTAGGAGACATTTGGCACTCCAAGGACAGTAAGGGTTCCAGCTTCATGGCAGCTTGGTTGTGGGAGTAAGTACACTGTTCAGAATTCTAAGTGGCAGAAGCCCACTCCCGGGCACAGAGCTCTGTGCAGGAAGAGTGGCTCTCTTCTGTGGGAAGCTAAACTCACCCCCCGAAGTTCCTAATGTCAGGTTGTAGGAGACATTGGGCACTCCAAGGACAGTTAGGGTTCCAGCTTCATGGCAGCTTGGATATGGGAGAAGTGCAGCAGTGTTCAGAATTCTAAGTGGCAGAAGCCCACTCCCGGGCACAGAGTTCTGTGCAGGAACTGTGGGTCTTTCCTGTGGGAAACTAAACTCACCCCAGCAGATTCCTGATGTCAGGCTGTAGGAGACATTTGGCACTCGCAGGACAGTTAGGGTTCCAGCTTCTGCATGCTTGGATCTGGCAGAAGTCCTGTGCTGAACTTATGTTTATCAGTTAGCAGCCCACTCCGTGGCCGAGAGTTCTGTGCAGGAACGGTGGGTCTTTTCTGTGGAAAGCTAAACTCACCCCTCCAAGTTCCTGATGTCAGTTTGCAGGGGATGTTTGGCAGTCTAAGGGCAGCTAGGGTTTCAGCTTCATGGCAGCTTGGTTGTGGGAGTAAGTACACTGTTCAGAATTCTAAGTGGCAGAAGCCCACTCCGGGGCACAGAGCTCTGTGCAGGAACTGTGGCTCTCTTCTGTGGGAAGCTATACTCACCCCCCGAAGTTCCTAATGTCAGGTTGTAGGAGACATTTGGCACTCGCAGGACAGTTAGGGTTCCAGCTTCTGGGAGCTTGGCTATGGGAGAAGTGCAGCAGTGTTTAGAATTCTAAGTGGCAGAAGCCCACTCCAGGGCACAGAGCTCTGTGCAGGAACGGTGCGTCTTTTCTGTGGGAAACTAAACTCACCCCAGCAGGTTCCTGATGTCAGGCTGTAGGAGAGATTTGGCACTCGCAGGACAGTAAGGGTTCCAGCTTCTGGATGCTTGGATCTGGCAGAAGTCCTGTGCTGAACTTATTTTTATCAGTTAGCAGCCCACTCCGTGGCCGAGAGTTCTGTGCAGGAACGGTGGGTCTTTTCTGTGGAAAGCTAAACTCACCCCTCCAAGTTCCTGATGTCAGTTTGCAGGGGGTGTTTGGCAGTCGAAGGGCAGCTAGGGTTTCAGCTCCATGGCAGCTTGGTTGTGGGAGTAAGTACACTGTTCAGAATTCTAAGTGGCAGAAGCCCACTCCCGGGCACAGAGCTCTGTGCAGGAAGAGTGGCTCTCTTCTGTGGAAAGCTATACTCACCGACTAAGTTCCTAATGTCAGGTTGTAGGAGACATTGGGCACTCCAAGGACAGTTAGGGTTCCAGCTTCTGGGAGCTTGGATCTGGCAGATATCCTGTGCTGAATTTATTTTTAGCAGGCAGTCGCCCTCTCTGGGTCAGAGGGCTCTGTGCAGGAAGCGTTGCTCCTTTTCTGTGGGAATCTGGACTCACCGCATCAGGTTCCTAATGTCAGGTTGTAGGAGACATTTGGCACTCCAAGGACAGTTAGGGTTCCAGCTTCTGGGAGCTTGGATATGGGAGAAGTGCAGCAGTGTTCAGAATTCTAAGTGGCAGAAGCCCACTCCGGGGCACAGAGCTCTGTGCAGGGACGGTGGGTCTTTTCTGTGGGAAGCTAAACTCACCCCCCGAAGTTCCTAATGTCAGGTCGTAGGAGACATTTGGCACTCGCAGGACAGTTAGGGTTCCAGCTTCTGGGAGCTTGGCTATGGGAGAAGTGCAGCAGTGTTCAGAATTCTAAGTGGCAGAAGCCCACTCCGGGGCACAGAGCTCTGTGCAGGAACGGTGGGTCTTTTCTGTGGGAAACTAAACTCACCCCAGCAGGTTCCTGATGTCAGGCTGTAGGAGACATTTGGCACTCCAAGGACAGTAAGGGTTCCAGCTTCTGGATGCTTGGATCTGGCAGAAGTCCTGTGCTGAACTTATTTTTATCAGTTAGCAGCCCACTTCGTGGCCGAGAGTTCTGTGCAGGAACGGTGGGTCTTTTCTGTGGAAAGCTAAACTCACCCCTCCAAGTTCCTGATGTCAGTTTGTAGGGGGTGTTTGGCAGTCTAAGGGCAGCTAGGGTTTCAGCTTCATGGCAGCTTGGTTGTGGGAGTAAGTACACTGTTCAGAATTCTAAGTGGCAGAAGCCCACTCCGGGGCACAGAGCTCTGTGCAGGAAGAGTGGCTCTCTTCTGTGGGAAGCTAAACTCACCCCCCGAAGTTCCTAATGTCAGGTTGTAGGAGACATTTGGCACTCGCAGGACAGTTAGGGTTCCAGCTTCTGGGAGCTTGGCTACGGGAGAAGTGCAGCAGTGTTCAGAATTCTAAGTGGCAGAAGCCCACTCCCGGGCACAGAGCTCTGTGCAGGAACAGTGGCTCTCTTCTGTGGGAAGCTATACTCCCCTCCCGAAGTTCCTAATGTCAGGTTGTAGGAGACATTGGGCACTCCAAGGACAGTTAGGGTTCCAGCTTCTGACAGCTTGGTTCTGGGAGTAATGTGCACTGTTCAGAATTCTAAGTGGCAGAAGCCCACTCCAGGGCACAGGGCTCTGTGCAGGAACTGTGGGTCTCTTCTGTGGGAAGCTAAACTCACCCCCCGAAGTTCCTAATGTCAGGTCGTAGGAGACATTTGGCACTCGCAGGACAGTTAGGGTTCCAGCTTCTGGGAGCTTGGATATGGGAGAAGTGCAGCAGTGTTCAGAATTCTAAGTGGCAGAAGCCCACTCCCCGGCACAGAGCTCTGTGCAGGAACGGTGGCTGTCTTTCTTGGGAACCTAAACTCCCCCCATCAGGCTCCTGATGTCAGTTTATAGGATAGATTTGGCACTCGCAGGATAGTAAGGGTTCCAGTTTCTGTGAGCTTGGATCTGACAGATATCCTGCGCTGAATTTTTTTTCATCAGGCAGTAGCCCTCTCTGGGTCAGAGGGCTCTGTGCAGGAAGCGTCGCCCCTTTTCTGTGGGATCTGGACTCACTGCATCAGGTTCCTAATGTCAGGTTGTAGGAGACATTTGACACTCCAAGGACAGTTAGGGTTCCAGCTTCTGGGAGCTTGGATATGGGAGAAGTGCAGCAGTGTTCAGAATTCTAAGTGGCAGAAGCCCATTCCCGGGCACAGAGCTCTGTGCAGGAACAGTGGCTCTCTTCTGTGGGAAGCTAAACTCACCCCCTGAAGTTCCTGATGTCAGGCTGTAGGAGACATTTGGCACTCGCAGGACAGTTAGGGTTCCAGCTTCTGACAGCTTGGTTCTGGGAGTAATGTGCACTGTTCAGAATTCTAAGTGGCAGAAGCCCACTCCGAGGCAGAGAGCTCTGTGCAGGAACGGTGGGTCTTTTCTGTGGGAAACTAAACTCACCCCAGCAGGTTCCTGATGTCAGGCTGTAGGAGACATTTGGCACTCGCAGGACAGTTAGGGTTCCAGCTTCTGCATGCTTGGATCTGGCAGAAGTCCTGTGCTGAACTTATGTTTATCAGTTAGCAGCCCACTCCGTGGCCGAGAGTTCTGTGCAGGAACGGTGGGTCTTTTCTGTGGAAAGCTAAACTCACCCCTCCAAGTTCCTGATGTCAGTTTGCAGGGGATGTTTGGCAGTCTAAGGGCAGCTAGAGTTTCAGCTTCATGGCAGCTTGGTTGTGGGAGTAAGTACACTGTTCAGAATTCTAAGTGGCAGAAGCCCACTCCGGGGCACAGAGCTCTGTGCAGGAACAGTGGCTCTCTTCTGTGGGAAGCTAAACTCACCGACTAAGTTCCTAATGTCAGGTCGTAGGAGACATTGGGCACTCCAAGGACAGTTAGGGTTCCAGCTTCTGACAGCTTAGTTCTGGGAGTAATGTGCACTGTTCAGAATTCTAAGTGGCAGAAGCCCACTCCAGGGCACAGAGCTCTGTGCAGGAACTGTGGCTCTCTTCTGTGGGAAGCTAAACTCACCCCCCGAAGTTCCTAATGTCAGGTCGTAGGAGACATTTGGCACTGGCAGGACAGTTAGGGTTCCAGCTTCTGGGAGCTTGGATCTGGCAGATATCCTGTGCTGAATTTATTTTTAGCAGGCAGTCGCCCTCTCTGGGTCAGAGGGCTCTGTGCAGGAAGCGTTGCTCCTTTTCTGTGGGAATCTGGACTCACCGCATCAGGTTCCTAATGTCAGGTTGTAGGAGACATTTGGCACTCCAAGGACAGTTAGGTTTCCAGCTTCTGGGAGCTTGGCTATGGAAGAAGTGCAGCAGTGTTCAGAATTCTAAGTGGCAGAAGCCCACTCCGGGGCACAGAGCTCTGTGCAGGAACTGTGGGTCTTTTCTGTGGGAAACTAAACTCACCCCAGCAGGTTCCTGATGTCAGGCTGTAGGAGACATTTGGCACTCGCAGGACAGTTAGGGTTCCAGCTTCTGGGAGCTTGGATATGGGACAAGTGCAGCAGTGTTCAGAATTCTAAGTGGCAGAAGCCCACTCCCCGGCACAGAGCTCTGTGCAGGAACGGTGGCTGTCTTTCTTGGGAACCTAAACTCCCCCCATCAGGCTCCTGATGTCAGTTTATAGGATAGATTTGGCACTCGCAGGATAGTAAGTGTTCCAGTTTCTGTGAGCTTGGATCTGACAGATATCCTGTGCTGAATTTTTTTTCAGCAGGCAGTAGCCCTCTCTGGGTCAGAGGGCTCTGTGCAGGAAGCGTCGCCCCTTTTCTGTGGGATCTGGACTCACTGCATCAGGTTCCTAATGTCAGGTTGTAGGAGACATTTGACACTCCAAGGACAGTTAGGGTTCCAGCTTCTGGGAGCTTGGATATGGGAGAAGTGCAGCAGTGTTCAGAATTCTAAGTGGCAGAAGCCCATTCCCGGGCACAGAGCTCTGTGCAGGAACAGTGGCTCTCTTCTGTGGGAAGCTAAACTCACCCCCTGAAGTTCCTGATGTCAGGCTGTAGGAGACATTTGGCACTCGCAGGACAGTTAGGGTTCCAGCTTCTGACAGCTTGGTTCTGGGAGTAATGTGCACTGTTCAGAATTCTAAGTGGCAGAAGCCCACTCCGAGGCAGAGAGCTCTGTGCAGGAACGGTGGGTCTTTTCTGTGGGAAACTAAACTCACCCCAGCAGGTTCCTGATGTCAGGCTGTAGGAGACATTTGGCACTCCAAGGACAGTAAGGGTTCCAGCTTCATGGCAGCTTGGTTGTGGGAGTAAGTACACTGTTCAGAATTCTAAGTGGCAGAAGCCCACTCCCGGGCACAGAGCTCTGTGCAGGAAGAGTGGCTCTCTTCTGTGGGAAGCTAAACTCACCCCCCGAAGTTCCTAATGTCAGGTTGTAGGAGACATTGGGCACTCCAAGGACAGTTAGGGTTCCAGCTTCATGGCAGCTTGGATATGGGAGAAGTGCAGCAGTGTTCAGAATTCTAAGTGGCAGAAGCCCACTCCCGGGCACAGAGTTCTGTGCAGGAACTGTGGGTCTTTCCTGTGGGAAACTAAACTCACCCCAGCAGATTCCTGATGTCAGGCTGTAGGAGACATTTGGCACTCGCAGGACAGTTAGGGTTCCAGCTTCTGCATGCTTGGATCTGGCAGAAGTCCTGTGCTGAACTTATGTTTATCAGTTAGCAGCCCACTCCGTGGCCGAGAGTTCTGTGCAGGAACGGTGGGTCTTTTCTGTGGAAAGCTAAACTCTCCCCTCCAAGTTCCTGATGTCAGTTTGCAGGGGATGTTTGGCAGTCTAAGGGCAGCTAGGGTTTCAGCTTCATGGCAGCTTGGTTGTGGGAGTAAGTACACTGTTCAGAATTCTAAGTGGCAGAAGCCCACTCCGGGGCACAGAGCTCTGTGCAGGAACTGTGGCTCTCTTCTGTGGGAAGCTATACTCACCCCCCGAAGTTCCTAATGTCAGGTTGTAGGAGACATTTGGCACTCGCAGGACAGTTAGGGTTCCAGCTTCTGGGAGCTTGGCTATGGGAGAAGTGCAGCAGTGTTTAGAATTCTAAGTGGCAGAAGCCCACTCCAGGGCACAGAGCTCTGTGCAGGAACGGTGCGTCTTTTCTGTGGGAAACTAAACTCACCCCAGCAGGTTCCTGATGTCAGGCTGTAGGAGAGATTTGGCACTCGCAGGACAGTAAGGGTTCCAGCTTCTGGATGCTTGGATCTGGCAGAAGTCCTGTGCTGAACTTATTTTTATCAGTTAGCAGCCCACTCCGTGGCCGAGAGTTCTGTGCAGGAACGGTGGGTCTTTTCTGTGGAAAGCTAAACTCACCCCTCCAAGTTCCTGATGTCAGTTTGCAGGGGGTGTTTGGCAGTCGAAGGGCAGCTAGGGTTTCAGCTCCATGGCAGCTTGGTTGTGGGAGTAAGTACACTGTTCAGAATTCTAAGTGGCAGAAGCCCACTCCCGGGCACAGAGCTCTGTGCAGGAAGAGTGGCTCTCTTCTGTGGAAAGCTATACTCACCGACTAAGTTCCTAATGTCAGGTTGTAGGAGACATTGGGCACTCCAAGGACAGTTAGGGTTCCAGCTTCTGGGAGCTTGGATCTGGCAGATATCCTGTGCTGAATTTATTTTTAGCAGGCAGTCGCCCTCTCTGGGTCAGAGGGCTCTGTGCAGGAAGCGTTGCTCCTTTTCTGTGGGAATCTGGACTCACCGCATCAGGTTCCTAATGTCAGGTTGTAGGAGACATTTGGCACTCCAAGGACAGTTAGGGTTCCAGCTTCTGGGAGCTTGGATATGGGAGAAGTGCAGCAGTGTTCAGAATTCTAAGTGGCAGAAGCCCACTCCGGGGCACAGAGCTCTGTGCAGGGACGGTGGGTCTTTTCTGTGGGAAGCTAAACTCACCCCCCGAAGTTCCTAATGTCAGGTCGTAGGAGACATTTGGCACTCGCAGGACAGTTAGGGTTCCAGCTTCTGGGAGCTTGGATATGGGAGAAGTGCAGCAGTGTTCAGAATTCTAAGTGGCAGAAGCCCACTCCGGGGCACAGAGCTCTGTGCAGGGACGGTGGGTCTTTTCTGTGGGAAGCTAAACTCACCCCCCGAAGTTCCTAATGTCAGGTCGTAGGAGACATTTGGCACTCGCAGGACAGTTAGGGTTCCAGCTTCTGGGAGCTTGGATATGGGAGAAGTGCAGCAGTGTTCAGAATTCTAAGTGGCAGAAGCCCACTCCGGGGCACAGAGCTATGTGCAGGAACGGTGGCTGTCTTTCTTGGGAACCTAAACTCCCCCCATCAGGCTCCTGATGTCAGTTTATAGGATAGATTTGGCACTCGCAGGATAGTAAGGGTTCCAGTTTCTGTGAGCTTGGATCTGACAGATATCCTGTGCTGAATTTTTTTTCAGCAGGCAGTAGCCCTCTCTGGGTCAGAGGGCTCTGTGCAGGAAGCGTCGCCCCTTTTCTGTGGGATCTGGACTCACTGCATCAGGTTCCTAATGTCAGGTTGTAGGAGACATTTGACACTCCAAGGACAGTTAGGGTTCCAGCTTCTGGGAGCTTGGATATGGGAGAAGTGCAGCAGTGTTCAGAATTTTAAGTGGCAGAAGCCCATTCCCGGGCACAGAGCTCTGTGCAGGAACAGTGGCTCTCTTCTGTGGGAAGCTAAACTCACCCCCTGAAGTTCCTGATGTCAGGCTGTAGGAGACATTTGGCACTCGCAGGACAGTTAGGGTTCCAGCTTCTGACAGCTTGGTTCTGGGAGTAATGTGCACTGTTCAGAATTCTAAGTGGCAGAAGCCCACTCCGAGGCAGAGAGCTCTGTGCAGGAACGGTGGGTCTTTTCTGTGGGAAACTAAACTCACCCCAGCAGGTTCCTGATGTCAGGCTGTAGGAGACATTTGGCACTCGCAGGACAGTTAGGGTTCCAGCTTCTGCATGCTTGGATCTGGCAGAAGTCCTGTGCTGAACTTATGTTTATCAGTTAGCAGCCCACTCCGTGGCCGAGAGTTCTCTACAGGAACGGTGGGTCTTTTCTGTGGAAAGCTAAACTCACCCCTCCAAGTTCCTGATGTCAGTTTGCAGGGGATGTTTGGCAGTCTAAGGGCAGCTAGGGTTTCAGCTTCATGGCAGCTTGGTTGTGGGAGTAAGTACACTGTTCAGAATTCTAAGTGGCAGAAGCCCACTCCGGGGCACAGAGCTCTGTGCAGGAACAGTGGCTCTCTTCTGTGGGAAGCTAAACTCACCCCCCGAAGGTCCTAATGTCAGGTTGTAGGAGACATTTGGCACTCGCAGGACAGTTAGGGTTCCAGCTTCTGACAGCTTGGTTCTGGGAGTAATGTGCACTGTTCAGAATTCTAAGTGGCAGAAGCCCACTCCGAGGCAGAGAGCTCTGTGCAGGAACTGTGGGTCTCTTCTGTGGGAAACTAAACTCACCCCAGCAGGTTCCTGATGTCAGGCTGTAGGAGACATTTGGCACTCCAAGGACAGTAAGGGTTTCAGCTTCATGGCAGCTTGGTTGTGGGAGTAAGTACACTGTTCAGAATTCTAAGTGGCAGAAGCCCACTCCCGGGCACAGAGCTCTGTGCAGGAACAGTGGCTCTCTTCTGTGGGAAGCTAAAGTCACCCCCCGAAGTTCCTAATGTCAGGTTGTAGGAGACATTGGGCACTCCAAGGACAGTTAGGGTTCCAGCTTCTGACAGCTTAGTTCTGGGAGTAATGTGCACTGTTCAGAATTCTAAGTGGCAGAAGCCCACTCCGGGGCACAGAGCTCTGTGCAGGAACGGTGGGTCTTTTCTGTGGGAAGCTAAACTCACCCCAGCAGGTTCCTGATGTCAGGCTGTAGGAGACATTTGGCACTCCAAGGACAGTAAGGGTTCCAGCTTCTGGATGCTTGGATCTGGCAGATGTCCTGTGCTGAACTTATTTTTATCAGTTAGCAGCCCACTCCGTGGCCGAGAGTTCTGTGCAGGAACGGTGGGTCTTTTCTGTGGAAAGCTAAACTCACCCCTCCAAGTTCCTGATGTCAGTTTGCAGGGGGTGTTTGGCAGTCTAAGGGCAGCTAGGGTTTCATCTTCATGGCAGCTTGGTTGTGGGAGTAAGTACACTGTTCAGAATTCTAAGTGGCAGAAGCCCACTCCGGGGCACAGAGCTCTGTGCAGGAACGGTGGGTCTCTTCTGTGGGAAGCTAAACTCACCCCCCGAAGTTCCTAATGTCAGGTTGTAGGAGACATTGGGCACTCCAAGGACAGTTAGGGTTCCAGCTTCTGGGAGCTTGGATATGGGAGTAATGTGCACTGTTCAGAATTCTAAGTGGCAGAAGCCCACTCCCGGGCACAGAGCTCTGTGCAGGAACAGTGGCTCTCTTCTGTGGAAAGCTATACTCACCGACTAAGTTCCTCATGTCAGGTTGTAGGAGACATTGGGCACTCCAAGGACAGTTAGGGTTCCAGCTTCTGGGAGCTTGGATCTGGCAGATATCCTGTGCTGAATTTATTTTTAGCAGGCAGTCGCCCTCTCTGGGTCAGAGGGCTCTGTGCAGGAAGCGTTGCTCCTTTTCTGTGGAAATCTGGACTCACCGCATCAGGTTCCTAATGTCAGGTATAGGAGACATTTGGCACTCCAAGGACAGTTAGGGTTCCAGCTTCTGGGAGCTTGGCTATGGGAGAAGTGCAGCAGTGTTCGGAATTCTGAGTGGCAGAAGCCCACTCCGGGGCACAGAGCTCTGTGCAGGAACTGTGGGTCTTTTCTGTGGGAAGCTAAACTCACCCCAGCAGGTTCCTGATGTCAGGCTGTAGGAGACATTTGGCACTCCAAGGACAGTAAGGGTTCCAGCTTCTGGATGCTTGGATCTGGCAGAAGTCCTGTGCTGAACTTATTTTTATCAGTTAGCAGCCCACTCCGTGGCCGAGAGTTCTGTGCAGGAACTGTGGGTCTCTTCTGTGGGAAGCGAAACTCACCCCCCGAAGTTCCTAATGTCAGGTCGTCGGAGACATTTGGCACTCGCAGGACAGTTAGGGTTCCAGCTTCTGACAGCTTGGTTCTGGGAGTAATGTGCACTGTTCAGAATTCTAAGTGGCAGAAGCCCACTCCGAGGCAGAGAGCTCTGTGCAGGAACTGTGGGTCTTTTCTGTGGGAAACTAAACTCACCCCAGCAGGTTCCTGATGTCAGGCTGTAGGAGACATTTGGCACTCCAAAGACAGTAAGGGTTTCAGCTTCATGGCAGCTTGGTTGTGGGAGTAAGTACACTGTTCAGAATTCTAAGTGGCAGAAGCCCACTCCCGGGCACAGAGCTCTGTGCAGGAACAGTGGCTCTCTTCTGTGGGAAGCTAAAGTCACCCCCCGAAGTTCCTAATGTCAGGTTGTAGGAGACATTGGGCACTCCAAGGACAGTTAGGGTTCCAGCTTCATGGCAGCTTGGATATGGGAGAAGTGCAGCAGTGTTCAGAATTCTAAGTGGCAGAAGCCCACTCCCGGGCACAGAGTTCTGTGCAGGAACTGTGGGTCTTTCCTGTGGGAAACTAAACTCACCCCAGCAGATTCCTGATGTCAGGCTGTAGGAGACATTTGGCACTCGCAGGACAGTTAGGGTTCCAGCTTCTGCATGCTTGGATCTGGCAGAAGTCCTGTGCTGAACTTATGTTTATCAGTTAGCAGCCCACTCCGTGGCCGAGAGTTCTGTGCAGGAACGGTGGGTCTTTTCTGTGGAAAGCTAAACTCTCCCCTCCAAGTTCCTGATGTCAGTTTGCAGGGGATGTTTGGCAGTCTAAGGGCAGCTAGGGTTTCAGCTTCATGGCAGCTTGGTTGTGGGAGTAAGTACACTGTTCAGAATTCTAAGTGGCAGAAGCCCACTCCGGGGCACAGAGCTCTGTGCAGGAACTGTGGCTCTCTTCTGTGGGAAGCTATACTCACCCCCCGAAGTTCCTAATGTCAGGTTGTAGGAGACATTTGGCACTCGCAGGACAGTTAGGGTTCCAGCTTCTGGGAGCTTGGCTATGGGAGAAGTGCAGCAGTGTTTAGAATTCTAAGTGGCAGAAGCCCACTCCAGGGCACAGAGCTCTGTGCAGGAACGGTGCGTCTTTTCTGTGGGAAACTAAACTCACCCCAGCAGGTTCCTGATGTCAGGCTGTAGGAGAGATTTGGCACTCGCAGGACAGTAAGGGTTCCAGCTTCTGGATGCTTGGATCTGGCAGAAGTCCTGTGCTGAACTTATTTTTATCAGTTAGCAGCCCACTCCGTGGCCGAGAGTTCTGTGCAGGAACGGTGGGTCTTTTCTGTGGAAAGCTAAACTCACCCCTCCAAGTTCCTGATGTCAGTTTGCAGGGGGTGTTTGGCAGTCGAAGGGCAGCTAGGGTTTCAGCTCCATGGCAGCTTGGTTGTGGGAGTAAGTACACTGTTCAGAATTCTAAGTGGCAGAAGCCCACTCCCGGGCACAGAGCTCTGTGCAGGAAGAGTGGCTCTCTTCTGTGGAAAGCTATACTCACCGACTAAGTTCCTAATGTCAGGTTGTAGGAGACATTGGGCACTCCAAGGACAGTTAGGGTTCCAGCTTCTGGGAGCTTGGATCTGGCAGATATCCTGTGCTGAATTTATTTTTAGCAGGCAGTCGCCCTCTCTGGGTCAGAGGGCTCTGTGCAGGAAGCGTTGCTCCTTTTCTGTGGGAATCTGGACTCACCGCATCAGGTTCCTAATGTCAGGTTGTAGGAGACATTTGGCACTCCAAGGACAGTTAGGGTTCCAGCTTCTGGGAGCTTGGATATGGGAGAAGTGCAGCAGTGTTCAGAATTCTAAGTGGCAGAAGCCCACTCCGGGGCACAGAGCTCTGTGCAGGGACGGTGGGTCTTTTCTGTGGGAAGCTAAACTCACCCCCCGAAGTTCCTAATGTCAGGTCGTAGGAGACATTTGGCACTCGCAGGACAGTTAGGGTTCCAGCTTCTGGGAGCTTGGATATGGGAGAAGTGCAGCAGTGTTCAGAATTCTAAGTGGCAGAAGCCCACTCCGGGGCACAGAGCTCTGTGCAGGGACGGTGGGTCTTTTCTGTGGGAAGCTAAACTCACCCCCCGAAGTTCCTAATGTCAGGTCGTAGGAGACATTTGGCACTCGCAGGACAGTTAGGGTTCCAGCTTCTGGGAGCTTGGATATGGGAGAAGTGCAGCAGTGTTCAGAATTCTAAGTGGCAGAAGCCCACTCCGGGGCACAGAGCTATGTGCAGGAACGGTGGCTGTCTTTCTTGGGAACCTAAACTCCCCCCATCAGGCTCCTGATGTCAGTTTATAGGATAGATTTGGCACTCGCAGGATAGTAAGGGTTCCAGTTTCTGTGAGCTTGGATCTGACAGATATCCTGTGCTGAATTTTTTTTCAGCAGGCAGTAGCCCTCTCTGGGTCAGAGGGCTCTGTGCAGGAAGCGTCGCCCCTTTTCTGTGGGATCTGGACTCACTGCATCAGGTTCCTAATGTCAGGTTGTAGGAGACATTTGACACTCCAAGGACAGTTAGGGTTCCAGCTTCTGGGAGCTTGGATATGGGAGAAGTGCAGCAGTGTTCAGAATTTTAAGTGGCAGAAGCCCATTCCCGGGCACAGAGCTCTGTGCAGGAACAGTGGCTCTCTTCTGTGGGAAGCTAAACTCACCCCCTGAAGTTCCTGATGTCAGGCTGTAGGAGACATTTGGCACTCGCAGGACAGTTAGGGTTCCAGCTTCTGACAGCTTGGTTCTGGGAGTAATGTGCACTGTTCAGAATTCTAAGTGGCAGAAGCCCACTCCGAGGCAGAGAGCTCTGTGCAGGAACGGTGGGTCTTTTCTGTGGGAAACTAAACTCACCCCAGCAGGTTCCTGATGTCAGGCTGTAGGAGACATTTGGCACTCGCAGGACAGTTAGGGTTCCAGCTTCTGCATGCTTGGATCTGGCAGAAGTCCTGTGCTGAACTTATGTTTATCAGTTAGCAGCCCACTCCGTGGCCGAGAGTTCTCTACAGGAACGGTGGGTCTTTTCTGTGGAAAGCTAAACTCACCCCTCCAAGTTCCTGATGTCAGTTTGCAGGGGATGTTTGGCAGTCTAAGGGCAGCTAGGGTTTCAGCTTCATGGCAGCTTGGTTGTGGGAGTAAGTACACTGTTCAGAATTCTAAGTGGCAGAAGCCCACTCCGGGGCACAGAGCTCTGTGCAGGAACAGTGGCTCTCTTCTGTGGGAAGCTAAACTCACCCCCCGAAGGTCCTAATGTCAGGTTGTAGGAGACATTTGGCACTCGCAGGACAGTTAGGGTTCCAGCTTCTGACAGCTTGGTTCTGGGAGTAATGTGCACTGTTCAGAATTCTAAGTGGCAGAAGCCCACTCCGAGGCAGAGAGCTCTGTGCAGGAACTGTGGGTCTCTTCTGTGGGAAACTAAACTCACCCCAGCAGGTTCCTGATGTCAGGCTGTAGGAGACATTTGGCACTCCAAGGACAGTAAGGGTTTCAGCTTCATGGCAGCTTGGTTGTGGGAGTAAGTACACTGTTCAGAATTCTAAGTGGCAGAAGCCCACTCCCGGGCACAGAGCTCTGTGCAGGAACAGTGGCTCTCTTCTGTGGGAAGCTAAAGTCACCCCCCGAAGTTCCTAATGTCAGGTTGTAGGAGACATTGGGCACTCCAAGGACAGTTAGGGTTCCAGCTTCTGACAGCTTAGTTCTGGGAGTAATGTGCACTGTTCAGAATTCTAAGTGGCAGAAGCCCACTCCGGGGCACAGAGCTCTGTGCAGGAACGGTGGGTCTTTTCTGTGGGAAGCTAAACTCACCCCAGCAGGTTCCTGATGTCAGGCTGTAGGAGACATTTGGCACTCCAAGGACAGTAAGGGTTCCAGCTTCTGGATGCTTGGATCTGGCAGATGTCCTGTGCTGAACTTATTTTTATCAGTTAGCAGCCCACTCCGTGGCCGAGAGTTCTGTGCAGGAACGGTGGGTCTTTTCTGTGGAAAGCTAAACTCACCCCTCCAAGTTCCTGATGTCAGTTTGCAGGGGGTGTTTGGCAGTCTAAGGGCAGCTAGGGTTTCATCTTCATGGCAGCTTGGTTGTGGGAGTAAGTACACTGTTCAGAATTCTAAGTGGCAGAAGCCCACTCCGGGGCACAGAGCTCTGTGCAGGAACGGTGGGTCTCTTCTGTGGGAAGCTAAACTCACCCCCCGAAGTTCCTAATGTCAGGTTGTAGGAGACATTGGGCACTCCAAGGACAGTTAGGGTTCCAGCTTCTGGGAGCTTGGATATGGGAGTAATGTGCACTGTTCAGAATTCTAAGTGGCAGAAGCCCACTCCCGGGCACAGAGCTCTGTGCAGGAACAGTGGCTCTCTTCTGTGGAAAGCTATACTCACCGACTAAGTTCCTCATGTCAGGTTGTAGGAGACATTGGGCACTCCAAGGACAGTTAGGGTTCCAGCTTCTGGGAGCTTGGATCTGGCAGATATCCTGTGCTGAATTTATTTTTAGCAGGCAGTCGCCCTCTCTGGGTCAGAGGGCTCTGTGCAGGAAGCGTTGCTCCTTTTCTGTGGAAATCTGGACTCACCGCATCAGGTTCCTAATGTCAGGTATAGGAGACATTTGGCACTCCAAGGACAGTTAGGGTTCCAGCTTCTGGGAGCTTGGCTATGGGAGAAGTGCAGCAGTGTTCGGAATTCTGAGTGGCAGAAGCCCACTCCGGGGCACAGAGCTCTGTGCAGGAACTGTGGGTCTTTTCTGTGGGAAGCTAAACTCACCCCAGCAGGTTCCTGATGTCAGGCTGTAGGAGACATTTGGCACTCCAAGGACAGTAAGGGTTCCAGCTTCTGGATGCTTGGATCTGGCAGAAGTCCTGTGCTGAACTTATTTTTATCAGTTAGCAGCCCACTCCGTGGCCGAGAGTTCTGTGCAGGAACTGTGGGTCTCTTCTGTGGGAAGCGAAACTCACCCCCCGAAGTTCCTAATGTCAGGTCGTCGGAGACATTTGGCACTCGCAGGACAGTTAGGGTTCCAGCTTCTGACAGCTTGGTTCTGGGAGTAATGTGCACTGTTCAGAATTCTAAGTGGCAGAAGCCCACTCCGAGGCAGAGAGCTCTGTGCAGGAACGGTGGGTCTTTTCTGTGGGAAACTAAACTCACCCCAGCAGGTTCCTGATGTCAGGCTGTAGGAGACATTTGGCACTCCAAAGACAGTAAGGGTTTCAGCTTCATGGCAGCTTGGTTGTGGGAGTAAGTACACTGTTCAGAATTCTAAGTGGCAGAAGCCCACTCCCGGGCACAGAGCTCTGTGCAGGAAGAGTGGCTCTCTTCTGTGGGAAGCTAAACTCACCCCCCGAAGTTCCTAATGTCAGGTTGTAGGAGACATTGGGCACTCCAAGGACAGTTAGGGTTCCAGCTTCTGACAGCTTAGTTCTGGGAGTAATGTGCACTGTTCAGAATTCTAAGTGGCAGAAGCCCACTCCGGGGCACAGAGCTCTGTGCAGGAACTGTGGGTCTTTTCTGTGGGAAACTAAACTCACCCCAGCAGGTTCCTGATGTCAGGCTGTAGGAGACATTTGGCACTCCAAGGACAGTAAGGGTTCCAGCTTCTGGATGCTTGGATCTGGCAGAAGTCCTGTGCTGAACTTATTTTTATCAGTTAGCAGCCCCCTCCGTGGCCGAGTGGAACAGTGGGTCTTTTCTGTGGAAAGCTAAACTCACCCCTCCAAGTTCCTGATGTCAGTTTGCAGGGGGTGTTTGGCAGTCGAAGGGCAGCTAGGGTTTCAGCTTCATGGCAGCTTGGTTGTGGGAGTAAGTACACTGTTCAGAATTCTAAGTGGCAGAAGCCCACTCCCGGGCACAGAGCTCTGTGCAGGAACAGTGGCTCTCTTCTGTGGGAAGCTATACTCACCGACTAAGTTCCTAATGTCAGGTTGTAGGAGACATTGGGCACTCCAAGGACAGTTAGGGTTCCAGCTTCTGGGAGCTTGGATCTGGCAGATATCCTGTGCTGAATTTATTTTTAGCAGGCAGTCGCCCTCTCTGGGTCAGAGGTCTCTGTGCAGGAAGCGTTGCTCCTTTTCTGTGGAAATCTGGACTCACTGTATCAGGTTCCTAATGTCAGGTTGTAGGAGACATTTGGCACTCCAAGGACAGTTAGGTTTCCAGCTTCTGGGAGCTTGGCTATGGGAGAAGTGCAGCAGTGTTCAGAATTCTAAGCGGCAGAAGCCCACTCCGGGGCACAGAGCTCTGTGCAGGAACTGTGGGTCTTTTCTGTGGGAAACTAAACTCACCCCAGCAGGTTCCTGATGTCAGGCTGTAGGAGACATTTGGCACTCCAAGGACAGTAAGGGTTCCAGCTTCTGGATGCTTGGATCTGGCAGAAGTTTCGTGCTGAACTTATTTTTAGGAGGCAGAAGCCCACTCCGGGGCAGAGGGCTCTGTGCAGGAACTGTCGCCCCTTTTCTGTGGGAGTCTAAACTGAGCCCATCAGGTTCCTGATGTCAGGTTGTAGGAGACATTTGGCACTCGCAGGATAGTAAGGGTTCCAGCTTCTGGGAGCTTGGCTATGGGAGAAGTGCAGCAGTGGTCAGAATTGAAAGTGGCGGAAGCCCACTCCCGGGCACAGTGCTCTGTGCAGGAACAGTGGCTCTCTTCTGTGGGAAGCTAAACTCACCCCTCCAAGTTCCTGATGTCAATTTGCAGGAGGTGTTTGGCAGTCTAAGGGCAGCCAGGGTTTCAGCTTCATGGCGGCTTGGTTCTGGGAGTAAGTACACTGTTCAGAATTCTAAGTGGCAGAAGCCCGCTCCCGGGCACAGAGCGCTGTGCAGGAAGAGTGGCTCTCTTCTGTGGGAAACTAAACTCACCCCCCGAAGTTCCTAATGTCAGGTTGTAGGAGACATTTGGCACTCCAAGGACAGTAAGCGTTTCAGCTTCTGGCAGCTTGGATCTGGCAGATATCCTATGCTGAATTTATTTTTAGCAGGCAGAAGCCCACTCCAGGGCAGAGAGTTCTGTGCAGCAACGGTGGGTCTTTTCTGTGAGAAACTAAACTCCCCCGATGAGACTCCTGATTTCAGTTTATAGGATAGATTTGGCCCTCCAAGGACAGTAAGTGTTCCAGCATCTGGGAGCTTGGATCTGGCAGATGTCCTGTGCTGAACTGAATTTTATCAGTTCGCAGCCTACTCTGGGGCAGAGAGTTCTGTGCAGGAAGTGTCACCCCTTTTGTGTGGGAATCTGGACTCACCCCATCAGGTTCGTGATGTCAGGTTGTTGGAGACATTTGGCCCTCCAAGGACAGTTAGGGTTCCAGCATCTGGCAGGTTGGATCTGGCAGATATCCTGTGCTGAACTTATTTTTAGTAGGCAGAAGCCCACTCTGGGGCTCGGAGTTCTGTTCAGCAGCTGTGGCTCTGTTCGGTGGGAAGCTAAACTGCCCGCACCAGGTTCCTCATGTCAGGTGGTAGGAGACATTTGGCACTCGAAGGACAGTTGGGGCTCCAGATTCTAGCAGCTTGGCCATGGGAGAAGTGCAGCAGTGTTCTGACTTGCAAGTGGCAGAAGCCCGCTCCGGGGAACAGAGCTATTTGCAGGAACAGTGGATCTCTTTTGGGGGAAGCTGAATTCACTCCCTAAGTTCCTAATGTCAGGTTGTAGGAGACATTTGGCACTCCAAGGACAGTAAGGGTTCCAGCTTCTGGATGCTTGGATCTGGCAGAAGTTTCGTGCTGAACTTATTTTTAGCAGGCAGAAGCCCACTCCGGGGCAGGGAGTTCTGTGCAGCAGCGGTGGCTCTGTTCGGTGGGAAGCTCAACTGCCCGCACCAGGTTCCTCATGTCAGGTGGTAGGAGACATTTGGCACTTGAAGGACAGTTGGGGCTCCCAATTCTAGCAGCTTGGCCATGGGAGAAGTGCAGCAGTGTTCCGACTTTCAAGTTGCAGAAGCCCACTCCTTGGCTCAGAGCTCTGTGCAGGAACGTTGTCCCCTTTTCTGGGGATACTAAGCACACTCTCCTGGTTCAGATTTTCAGTTTTAAGGAGCCATTTGATCGTCTAATGGGAGCCACGGTTCCATCTACTGACAGCGTGGATCTGGGAGTAAGTGTGGTGTTCTGAATTCTAAGTGGCAGAAGCCCACTCCCGGGCACAGAGCTCTCTGAAGGAAAGGTGGCTGTCATTCGTGGGAACCTAAACTCTCCCCATCAGGCTCCTGATGTCAGTTCATAGGATAGATTTGGCACTCCAAGGACAGTAAGGGTTCCAGCTTCTGGGAGCTTGGATCTGGCAGATGTCCTGTGCTGAACTTAATTTTATCATTTAGCAGCCCACTCCGTGGCTGAGAGTTCTGTGCAGGAACGGTGGTTCTCTTCTGATGGAACATAAACTCACTCCTCGAAGTTCGTACTGTTCTCTTGTAGGAGACATTTGGCACTTGAAGGACAGTTAGGGTTCCAGCTTCTGGCAGCTTGGCTCTGGGAGAAGTGCAGCTATGTTTAGAATTGTAGATGGCATAAGTCCACTCCTGGGCATAGTGCTCTGTTCAAGATCGGTGGCCCTTTTCTGTGGCAAGCTGGACTCAGCCTATCACATTCCTGATTTCAGTTTTTAGGAGGTGATTGGCATTCCACGGCCAGTCTGGGATTCTGCTTCTAGTAGCATGGGTCTTGGGACAATGCTGATGCGTTCAGAATTCTATTTTCCAGAAGTCTAGTTCCATGTAGAATGCCTTAGACTTGACTGGATGTTCCTTTTGTGGGAGAGTTAAGTCACTCCCTTAGGGTCCTGATGTCTGTTTTTATAGTCCGTTGGTAGTATGTACCCTCCCTGCATCCTAGTTTCGGTTTATTGGGTTTGGGTGAAATATTCTTCTATTGCTAATTTTTGGAGGGAGACTTCTCCTCTGACCCTAAAAATCCTGCCTGCCCTAGATAGAAAAAAGTAACTCCCCTAATTTGAAAGGAGTTACATGTCGTTTTTATAAGATGTCCGTCAATCTGCTTGCAACATTGCTACAACCCTCATCTTTCTCCATCTAGATTCCAAAACATTACTCTGCCTGGATTTCATATAGGTGTTCACCAGGTTTCAAAGTATTAAACATGTACATTTCAAAGTCTCCATTGCTAAATACGGGATGGGTTCTGGAATACCAGAATCACCCAGTTTCAACATGCCAAAACCATTCTATTTCATAATGTTAGAATGTTAAGTTATAACATCTCTAAGACAATTTCTAAATATCAATTTGCAAAGTATCATTTCTTTGATGTCTTCTATGGATGGGATTCCTAATCCCCAAAACTGCCATACTGTCAAAATGGGATCTGTGTGAAATATTTTGCCCTCTGAAAAGGTTTTACCTAATGACCATTAATCTGTTTTCATCATACAGCTAGATGTAGTAAAAACCAAGCAAATACTTGTAGTAGTTTTCTGCCTAGATGGATCTGAGACCTGGCATTTGCCAAACTAAGGATGGAGCAGATCTCTTCCCTGGATCATCCTGGAAAATTTGTTTAGTAGGCAAAGGGAATTTTTATAAATTACATTAATATGTTACTGTAATTTAGGGTGGACCAGCCACCGGCAGCAGGACTCCGGTTTGCTCCGGGCCGGTCAGGATTAGACATAAGTCACCTGCCAACCCCCCTGGCTCCTTAAGGGACACGTAGAAGACCTCAACAGAAACACAATTCAGTAAGGATTCCTAAGTAAATATTTCTGGTAATTGCTTACAGTCTGGGAAAAATTTCCTAAATAATTACAAACTTAGGACATAGGGAATTCTGGGGATAGAACTTCCATCTCGGCCACCGGCCACAAGAAGAACAGTTCTCTTCCACAGAACGGAAGCCTAGCATCCCAGCGTTTCAGAGCAGACGAAGGGTCACGCAGGGGAACGAACAATCTGCGGGACCTTTCTCGACCTCATCCCACAATGCCCCCTGTCTTCAGAGGGTTTCCTGGGCACACCCCTGTGGGGAGGTGCTAGTTCAGAGGGGCCTAGCTGTCTCTGCTTTTTAAGGGCTTGAATTTTAGGGAACGCTCCCCTTTTTTCTCCTCCCTGGAGAGACTTAAACTGAAGGAAACTCCTCTTTTTCAAAAATTTTAGGAGATTAAGTTAAGGGGCACAAGCCATTTATTTTCCATGTCACAGTTTAAGCAGAGGTAACTGCCCATATGCTAATTTTAAATTGAAGGAACCCGTGCCTTTTTCAGCATTTTAAGGATTTAAAATTGGACTTCAGTTGCACTCAAACGGGTACCCCGGTAACACCTATCTCAGACGGGAGCTATCCAGGCGTATATATAAGCTTAACACCACCTGGGAGTTTATTCTTTTTCTCCTTTGTAATTAATACATTGATATCCTTACTTAGAGGTGCTAATGAGCCTTACACCATTCATAATCTTACTGTTCTTTGTCATCCTACTTAGTCACTCGTGGAATACTAATTGCAGTCACCCAGGAATAATTACCCCCGTCAACAGCAAATTACCCAAATTACTATCTTGCTATGTTACTAAAACACTAAGTTTTATTTTTGCCCTCTAGCCTGAAGTCATTACAGCCAAAACAGAAAAATAGCATTATTACCCCAAGGAGTTTTTTTCTCTATCGAGCCCTGTACTTACCTTGCATTTGAGTCAGAGGAGCCAAACAGCTGCAGCTCCTTCGAGAGCTTTTATACCCCGTGGGAGTTGACTCCTCCCTTTTCTCGGGCATTCTGGGAACGAGGGGCGGGCCCAATCAGGGGTATATTAACCCCAGCTTTTGCCAAGGGGCTTCATTCCCTCCTGGGAATCAGCCAGGGTAAGAGCTCTCATCTCATTTCAGCGAAGAGGCTCTATTAGCTTATTTTTGTTAGGTGTTTTTGGGCACCTACAAATAACAGGAGCTTTGAGGACACTATAAAGAAGATGCTATCAAATACAGGGAGTATTTAAGTTCAGGGGTTTTGTTTGCACCTTCAGGGGAGGAAAGGCGCTTTTGTAATTTCTGGGTTTGTTCTCATTTTCTTTTAGGAAGAGCACTACTCCTGAAGCTATAGGTCAAATCCAGCACGATCTTCCAGATTCTTTCAGAAGATTTGTCACCTCAAAAGGGCCACTGTACACGTCAGAGGCAACGACCGAGATCCAGGCTTCCGATCGGTAAGGCGAGGACTACGTTCAGGGTACCCGGTTGAGAGTTAGCAGGTTTTGAAGGCAGCAAAATGAGGAACGACCTGCATTTGAGGGCCTCCCCCAAGGCTTTTTTGCAAGTCATAGCAGCTGCATTTATGCGTCTTATAGAACAGAAGAGCACCTAAGATACGTAAATGTGAGCACCTAAGTTTTGCTCACAGACCTGCCCTACAGTTTTGCCCCCTGCTAACTCAGGTACCGGACATTGTAACAGCCCTAGGCTTAGATGCGGGACGAAGCCATAGACTCGAGGACCCGGGCACGCTTAGGCGAGGGCGAGCGGCCGCCCCCTCGGGATTCGGCGCACGTGCCGCTAAATTCGTGCATCGATTTTAATTTTTCTTTTTCTTAGCTAAGAGGCTAATCGGCGATTGGAGGGCCTTCTGAGACAGACTTATTTCCAGTCCAACGTGGATTCACCTTACCGGTCATCTCAAAGATAAGTCAGGGGCCACGGCCTCGAGATAGGACGACAGGGGTGTCAGAAATTTATGGGTCCGGTTTAACAGCTACCAGAGGGGACAGGGGTGTCCCTTAAGGGGCCACTTAGGACAGCCGAAGGGAACGGCTATACTTCAATAGTAACTACGGGGCACGCAAGGCAGAACGGTCCCCGTCCGCATCGTGCGGTCCGGCGCGCAGCGTCGTCCAGCCCCACTCAGCGATCCCGTTAGCTGTCAAGGGGAAGCATTAATTTTGATCCCAATGCTGTGGTGCAGGGCAGTCCAGTCCCGGTGCATGTCCTGTCAGTTGTCTGTTGTGCACTCTGTGTCTTTTGAGTGTCTTGTATTTCATGTCTTTTTCTGTGGCTTTTCAAGGGGCCATCAAAATCCCGGCATCATTTTTAGCATCTCCGGTCCCTCAGTTCCTCGGCCAGGCGCCGATACCATCAAACCATCGACTCGGGAGCTCAGGCCAGCATGGGAATCGTATTTATTTTCAGAAGCATCCAGTTTACTGTCTTTTCAGGTCTTGTTCTGAGCTGTACTGACAGCCAAGCACCACCACGATCCATTCCGGTGGATTAGGACTTGTAAGGATGCAAAGCTAGGGAGAGGATTCTGACCGGAGCATTCTCGAGCGTCCATCTTTGCAGTTCTTGGGATAAGTCATCCCCTTAGCATCTTTTTTCCTGCAGGTTTCTCTGAGCCCGGTCAGCTCTCCTTTCAGTTTACCTCGATCATCTCCTCCCGAGTTCTCTCGGTCCTCAGGGTCATTCCTCTCTTCGAGATTTTTTCTTTCCCTGTCGTGTCTCCTCGTTTGTTGCGTCTTGTGTCACGGGTGTGGGTGTGTATTTGGCCCAGCGCTGCTCTGCCCTGCCCTGTAGCACAGCTGGGTGTAGGGGTAATAGGACAAATTTGAAGTGCAGGGTCTGTTGGCTTCTAGGTTCTATCTGTAGATTGACCCAAGATGCCTGGTGCTGTCAAGTTATCCTTCCGCCCTTTGACTTTTGCCCTTTCTTTCAGATGCAGACTGATTAAACCTGTGGCAGAGCAGCCCCTATCGGTGGAGTCGGTTCTCCCGAGAAGGTCAGTCTGAGTCGGTCTTTGCAGGGGAGGTGTAAATGGTGCCTCTGTTACAGCCCTGACCTTTGTCTTTGTTTTTAGGAGCTAATGCAGGATATTGGCAGTCCAGAAGAAGCGGGCAAGGTGAGCATGGACCGGTGAACAGAAGCAGTTGTTATTTCTCCGGTCTCAATTTCTTGTGCAACTGTAACCATTCACTGTTGGGTTTTTTTTTTTTTTTTTCAGGTGGTCTGGTTTTGAGATGTCCTGTTTGTGGATTCCAGCGGCCAGGTAGGTGTCAGCTTACGTCAGTTGCAGTTTGTCTTTGCAGGGCCAGTGTAATTGGTGCCCTTGTTACTGCCTGTTTCTTTGTCTCTATTTTTAGGAGGTAAAGCAGGATGTTGGCGGTGAAGGTGAAGCGTGCAAGGTGAGCATTGATCTGCGGACAGAACCGGTTGCTGTTGCTCAAGTCTCAGTTTCTGGTGAAAATCTAATATCTGCTGTTTGTTTTCTTATTTTTAGGTGGCCCGCTTGTGAAATGTCCCGGTCGTGGATACCAGCAGCCAAGAGGGTGTGTGCTTAAGTCAGTCCCAGTTTGCCTTTGCCGGGGCAGTGTAAATGATGACTGTGTTACAGCGTTGTTTTTTGTCTTTTTTTTTAGGAGGTAAAGAGGGATATTGGCAGTCCAGGTGAAGCGGCCCAGGTGAGCATTGTCCGGTGGATGGAAGCAGCTGTTATCACTCAGGTCTCAATATCTGGTGCAACTCCAAGGTTGTATTTTTGTCTGTTTTAGGCAGTCTGCTGTCATTATGCTGAAGTCCCTTCTCCAATGTGGTGATGGACCGGGTCCCTCTCTTTGGAGCCCTTCAGAAGCATTACAGGACTGTGTGATCAAGCCTCGATTTCTCCGTTTGAAGCTGCTTTCCAGGTAGTCTTTGATAACGGCCGAGGAGTCGGGGAGGCAGGGAGGAGAGGAGGAGCGAGGGTCCTCTCAAGTATCAGCAATGTCAAATCCCTTGTCTGCTCTTAATCCAGACCTACGCCCTGACGATGCCATCACCCTCCAAGCACGGCCGAGGCAGCGGGCCCGAGCACCCGGGCGTTCTCAAGAGGCGGTGGGTAGCAGAATTGTTGGGTTTTGGGCGATGCGGTGCTAAGACCACACAGTGATGTTTGCTTTTCTTTATTGCAGCTGACTAAGAGAGAGCAACCTGGTGTTAGCAGGAATTTCCCTGAGGGAGAGGCGGCCTTCCTTTTCACCTGCCAGGATTCTGCATCTCCAGATGTCTGAGAGATAAGTGGAGCGCTCCGAGCCACGGAGGGGATGAAAGCGGGGGGCCGGGTCGGCTTTCCACCGGGCGGGGGTTTGGAGACGGGGCCATCCAAGAAGCGGCCCCTTAGGCTTCCTACAGGGAAAGTCTCCCTTTTGATCTCACCACTGAGGTGTGCAGGGCAGAGCAGTCCCGGTGCTTGTCGTGTCCCTCGTTTGTTGCGCACTCTTTGTTTCATGTCTTTTGCCTTAGCCCTTCAAGGGGCCTACCAAAAACCCTGGCATCCCTCTTAGCCTCTTAGGACTCTCAGTTCCTCGGCCAGGTGCCGATGCCCTCGGACCATCGACTCGGGAGCTCGGGCAGGCATGGGCATCGTATCTCTCTTCAGAAGCATCCAGTCTAATGTCTTTCTAGGTCTTGTTCTGAGCTGTACTGACAGCCGAGCACCACCAGCATCCATTCCGGTGGATTAGGACTTGTAAGAATGCAAAGCTAGGTAGCAGAGTGTGACCGGAGCATTCTCGAGCGTCCATCTTTGCGGTTCTTGGGATAATTCATCCCCTTAGCATCTTTTTTCCTGCAGGTTTCTCTGAGCCCGGTCAGCTCTCCTTTCAGCTTACCTCGGTCATCTGCTCCCGAGTTCTCTCGGTCCTCAGGGTCATTCCTCTCATCGAGAGTTTTCTTTCCCTGTCGCGTCCCTTTGTTTGTTGCGTCTTGTGTCACGGGTGTGGGTGTGTATTTGGCCCGGAGCTGCTCTGCCCTGCAGCACAGCTGGGTGTAGGGGTAATAGGACAAATTTGAAATGCAGGGTGCATTGGCTTCTAGGTGGGATCTATAGATTGACCCAAGATGTGTGGAGCTGTCAAGTTATCCTGCAGCCCTTTGACTCTTGTCCTAACTTTCTTTCAGATGCAGATGGATTAACCCTGTGGCAGAGCAGCCCCTGTGGGTGTCATCGGTTCCCCCGAGAAGGTCAGTCTGAGTCGGTCTTTGCAGGGGAGGTGTAAATGGTGGCTCTGATACAGCCCTGACCTTTGTCTTTGTTTTTAGGAGCTTATGCAGGATATTGGCAGTCCAGGAGAAGTGCGCCAGGTGAGCATCGACCGGTGGACAGAAGCAGTTGTTATTGCTCCCGTCTGAATTTCTGGCTCAAGTCTAACCATCCACTGTTGATTTTTTGTTTTATTTCAGGTGGTTTGCTTGTTAGGTTGTCGTGGCTCAGGCTGGCAGCGGCCAGGTGGGTGTGAGTTTAAGTCAGTCCCAGTTTGGTTTTGCCGGGGGGGTGTACATTGTGAGTATGTTACAGCCTTGTTTTTTGTTTTTATTTTTAGGAGGTAAAGCGGGATCTTGGCAGTCCAGGACCAGCTGCCTAGGTGAGCATTGACTGGTGGATGGAAGTGGCTGTAATCGCTCAGGTCTCAATTTCTGGTGCACCTCTAAGCTTCTATTATTGTGTTTTAAGTGGTCCACTCTTCTTCTGCTGAAGTACCCTCTGCCATGAGATCATGAACTTGGGCACCTTTTTTTGTGAGCCGTTCAGAAGCATTACAGGACTGTGTGATCAAGCCTCAATTTCTCTGTTTGAAGCTGCTTTCCAGGTAGGCTTTGATAACAGCTGAGGAGTTGGGGAGGCAGGGAGGAGAGAGGGTCCTGTCAAGTTTCAGCACTGTCAAATCCCTTGTGTGTTCTTAATCCAGGCCTACCCCAGGACGATGGCATGACTCTCCAAGCACGGCCGAGGCAGCGGGCTTGAGGGCCTGGGTGTTCTCAAGAGATGGTGAGTAGCAGAATTGTTGGGGTTTGGGCGCTGTGCTGCTAAGATCACACAGTGATGTTTGCTTTTCTTTATTGCAGCTGACTAAGAGAGAGCAGCCTGGTGTTAGCAGGAATTTCCCTGAGGGAGAGCCAGCCTTCCTTTTCACCTGCCTGGACTCTGCATCTCCAGATGTCTGAGAGATAAGTGGAGGGCTCCGAGCCACGGAGGGGACGAAAGTGGGGGGCCGGGTCGGCTTTCAACCGGGAGTGGTTTTTCAGTTGGGTTTGGAGCTGGGGTTGTCCAGGAAGCGGCCCCTTAGGCTTCCTACAGGGAAAGTCTCCCTTTTGATCTCCATGGCGAGGTGTGCAGGGCAGAGCAGTCCCGGTGCTTGTCGTGTCCCTCGTTTGTTGCGCACTCTTTGTTTCATGTCTTTTGCCTTAGCCCTTCAAGGGGCCTACCAAAAACCCTGGCATCCCTCTTAGCCTCTTAGGACTCTCAGTTCCTCGGCCAGGTGCCGATGCCCTCGGACCATCGACTCGGGAGCTCGGGCAGGCATGGGCATCGTATCTCTCTTCAGAAGCATCCAGTCCAATGTCTTTCCAGGTCTTGTTCTGAGCTGTACTGACAGCCGAGCACCACCAGCATCCATTCCGGTGGATTAGGACTTGTAAGAATGCAAAGCTAGGTAGCAGAGTGTGACCGGAGCATTCTCGAGCGTCCATCTTTGCGGTTCTTGGGATAATTCATCCCCTTAGCATCTTTTTTCCTGCAGGTTTCTCTGAGCCCGGTCAGCTCTCCTTTCAGCTTACCTCGGTCATCTGCTCCCGAGTTCTCTCGGTCCTCAGGGTCATTCCTCTCATCGAGAGTTTTCTTTCCCTGTCGCGTCCCTTTGTTTGTTGCGTCTTGTGTCACGGGTGTGGGTGTGTATTTGGCCCGGAGCTGCTCTGCCCTGCCGCACAGCTGGGTGTAGGGGTAATAGGACAAATTTGAAATGCAGGGTGCATTGGCTTCTAGGTGGGATCTGTAGATTGACCCAAGATGTGTGGAGCTGTCAAGTTATCCTGCAGCCCTTTGACTCTTGTCCTAACTTTCTTTCAGATGCAGATGGATTAACCCTGTGGCAGAGCAGCCCCTATGGGTGGCGTCGGTTCCCCCGAGAAGGTCAGTCTGAGTCGGTCTTTGCAGGGGAGGTGTAAATGGTGGCTCTGATACAGCCCTGACCTTTGTCTTTGTTTTTAGGAGCTTATGCAGGATATTGCCAGTCCAGGAGAAGCGGGCCAGGTGAGCATTCACTGGTGGACAGCAGCTGTTGTTGTTGCTCCGCTCTCCATTTCTGGCTCAAGTCTAACCATCCACTGTTGATTTTTGTTTTATTTCAGGTGGTCTGCTTGTTAGGTTGTCGTGGCTCAGGCTGGCAGCGGCCAGGTGGGTGTGAGTTTAAGTCAGTCCCAGTTTGGTTTTGCCAGGGGGATGTCCATTGTGACTCTGCTACAGCCTTGTTTTTTTGTTTTTATTTTTAGGAGGTAAAGCGGGATCTTGGCAGTCCAGGATCAGCTGCCTAGGTGAGCATTGACTGGTGGATGGAAGCTGCTGTCATTGCTCAGGTCTCAATTTCTGGTGTAACTCTAACATCCACTGTTTAATTTACTTTCATTTTAGGTGGTCCACTTGCAAGATTTCCTGGTCCTGGATGCCAGTGGCTTGGTGGGTATCAGCTTGAGCTTTATGTATTACTGAGTTCTGTTAGATTGTGGTGATTGTGTTTTCTCAGTGACTCAGCCTGCTGTTTTCTTTGTGTCTTTGCAGGTGCTGCTACTGTCCTACACATGGCAAGGATTAGGGGCAAGCGGGTAAGTTGGCTTTTAGGCATTAGGGGTGATCCATAGGCATGGGGTGTGTAGCAGCATGCTAAATGTGTACCTTTTCCTTTTGCAGGTACCCTCTGGGTAGACTGTGGAGCCAAATCAGTATCTGAGGTGAGTTGGGGCAGAGGTGCTTGGAAAGCCTGGGGATTAATTTCCTGTCACACAATTTTCACAGTTTGTACTTTGTTGTCTTAGGTATTGAGAGGAGGTGCGGAGCCTAAGTTTGGATACGGCAGTGCCGAAGTCCTCGGAGGATGGATTTTGTCCGCTCGTCTTCCAAAAGATAAGTGTTGGGGCTTGTGTTTGGGTGCAGGGGAAAGAACTTTGGAAGTGGGAGGCAATTTCACATTAGCTTAGAAGAGAGGGCCCTAGTGGGATGGGTCCCTCTGAAGTAATGGGAGAGGGTTTCCCCTCGGTCTCGCCGGAGCATTTGCCGGGCAGGGCAGTTCAGCATTCTAGCGTGTTTTGCGTCGTCAGCAGTCTTTGAGTCTCGGCGGCCTAGCGGACGTTTTCACCCGACGAGGTCGCCTTTCATCCGGAGGCATCGCCACGGTCACCCGGCAGTCATCGATTTCTTCACTCGGCTTCCCGAGCTTCTGGAGCGTCCTCTTAACAGCTTAGGCACTTAGTCTAGTGAGCAGTTTTGTTTGCATTGACTTGGAACTGACTATGTTTGTCTTGCAAGTGACTATGTTTGTTTTGTATTGCCAGTGACTATGTTTGTTTTGTATTGCCAGTGACTCTGTTTGTATTGCATTGCCAGTGACTCTGTTTGTATTGCATTGCCAGTGACTCTGTATTGTATTGCATTGCCAGTGACTCTGTATTGTATTGCATTGCCAGTGACTCTGTATTGTATTCCATTGCCAGTGACTCTGTATTGTATTGCATTGCCAGTGACTCTGTATTGTATTGCAAGTGACTGTGTTTGTATTGTATTGCACGTGACTGTGTTTGTATTGTATTGCATGTGACTCTGTTTGTATTATATTGCATGTGACTCTGTTTGTATTGTATTGCCTGTGACTCTGTTTGTATTGTATTGCCTGTGACTCTGTTTGTATTGCACTGCCAGTGACTCTGTTTGTATTGTATTGCAAGTGACTCTGTATTGTATTGCCAGTGACTCTGTATTGTATTGCATTGCCAGTGACTCTGTATTGTATTGCCAGTGACTCTGTATTGTATTGCATTGCCAGTGACTCTGTATTGTATTGCAAGTGACTGTGTTTGTATTGTATTGCAAGTGACTCTGTTTGTATTGTATTGCATGTGACTCTGTTTGTATTGCACTGCCTGTGACTCCGTTTGTATTGCACTGCCAGTGACTCTGTTTGTATTGTATTGCAAGTGACTCTGTATTGTATTGCCAGTGACTCTGTATTGTATTGCATTGCCAGTGACTCTGTATTGTATTGCAAGTGACTGTGTTTGTATTGTATTGCAAGTGACTCTGTTTGTATTGTATTGCATGTGACTCTGTTTGTATTGCACTGCCTGTGACTCTGTTTGTATTGCACTGCCTGTGACTCTGTTTGTATTGCACTGCCTGTGACTCTGTTTGTATTGTATTGCAAGTGACTCTGTATTGTATTGCATTGCCAGTGACTCTGTATTGTATTGCAAGTGACTGTGTTTGTATTGTATTGCAAGTGACTGTGTTTGTATTGTATTGCAAGTGACTCTGTATTGTATTGTATTGCAAGTGACTCTGTATTGTATTGTATTGCAAGTGACTCTGTATTGTATTGTATTGCAAGTGACTCTGTTTGTATTGTATTGCCAGTGACTCTGTTTGTATTGCAAGTGGCTCTGTTTGCATTGCACTGCCAGTGACTCTGTTTGCGTTGCAAGTGACTGTTTGTATTGCACTCTAAGTCACTGTGCTTGTATTGCACTCAAAGTCACTGTGCTTGTATTGTATTGAAAGTGACTGTGTTTGTATTGCACTCTAAGTCATGATGTTGCTGTATCCTACTGTATGACTTATGCTTGAGCTGCCCTGCCCTGGCACAGTCACAGTTAGGTAGAAGAGTTGTAGCGCTTTGCAGTTCATCTTTTTTCTGTGGAGTTTTGGGTAGAGAAGGTATGGGCCCTGAGGGGGGATGATGCCTAGCTGTCAGGTAACCACTTGTTGACCACCTGTCATTGTCTTGCAGGTCTCCGGGCAGGATTAGTCTCTCTGTGGTTGCTGATGCTACGGAGTCTCTTGGAATCTACTGGGTAAGCTGAAGAGTGACTGTGTATGTCTGAGACTTGTCTGTCTCCTTGGGTTTGCCTGTGCGAGTGTGTGTGCTGACTGGTTCTAACCTTGTGTGTGTGACTTTTGCCTTCCAGGTTTTTCAACACATTTTAAATTTAGAATAAAAAATCCCCAGCCGGGGGGGTTTTTTTTTTTTCCCCCCGGCTGGGTTTTTTTTTCCTCGGTCCCGGCCGGTCTGCGAGGCGACGTTCATCGCCAAAGTTTGGGCGCCGACGGCCTAGGGACCGGGGTTTTCGTCAGGCAGGCTGATTTTTTCAGGGCTCCCGGGAACCACGTTCCCGAGGAGCGGTGCGAGTGTGTGCTGATGGTAGGGGATTGAGAGGAGAGAGAGGGTGGGTTTGTGTGCATGTTGACTGGTTCTAACCTTGTGTGTGTGACTTTTGCCTTCCAGATTTTTCAACACATTTTAAATTTAGAATAAAAAATCCCCAGCCGGGGGGGTTTTTTTTTTTTTCCCCCCGGCTGGGTTTTTTTTCCCTCGGTCCCGGCCGGTCTGCGAGGCGACGTTCATCGCCAAAGTTTGGGCGCCGACGGCCTAGGGACCGGGGTTTTCGTCAGGCAGGCTGATTTTTTCAGGGCTCCCGGGAACCACGTTCCCGAGGAGCGGTGCGAGTGTGTGCTGATGGTAGGGGATTGAGAGGTGAGAGAGGGTGGGTTTGTGTGCATGTTGACTGGTTCTAACCTTGTGTGTGTGACTTTTGCCTTCCAGGTTTTTCAACACATTTTAAATTTAGAATAAAAAATCCCCAGCCGGGGGGGTTTTTTTTTTTTTCCCCCCGGCTGGGTTTTTTTTTCCTCGGTCCCGGCCGGTCTGCGAGGCGACGTTCATCGCCAAAGTTTGGGCGCCGACGGCCTAGGGACCGGGGTTTTCGTCAGGCAGGCTGATTTTTTCAGGGCTCCCGGGAACCACGTTCCCGAGGAGCGGTGCGAGTGTGTGCTGACTGTAGGGGATTGAGAGGCGAGAGAGGGTGCACGGTGCGCATGCTGAAGGAGGTGTGTGCGGTGGACGATTGTTATGTTTTATGTGTGCTGCTTTTGTTTTGGGTTTCTTGTAACAATAAAACAAGATATAATGAGTGTTTCAGATTTTGAAAAATGGTTCTATTGTGTTAATAGTCATTTGGCTTGTATTGCCTTGTATTGTTCTGTATTGGCATTTGCTGCTGTATTTCAATGTATTGCTCTGTATGTAAATTGTAATTTTATAGGTGTGCCTATGGACTGTATCTGTATTTGCATTTGTATCTGTTGTTTCTGTATGTTTTGCTAAAGTGTAAAGAAACCCATTCATGCAATAAAAGCTGAATATACCCTAATAAAGATGCCCCCCTGCCCCCCCAATAAAGATACCCCGTGCCCCCCTCTCCCCCATTTGGCTCCTGTCTTTATTTGGTGTCAGAGTCATTTATTCTATTTCCTACCTCAAGGTAAGTCTATTTTCCTCTCTACACCTTCATGCTATTTCCTTTTCTGTCTAATTCTGCTTCTTTCTCTCTTAACTCTTAATTTTTCTCTGTTATTCTATTTCTAGATGTTTTTCTGTTTCTCTTTCTCTTTAACTCTCTTTTTCTGTCTGTTTTGCTTTCAGTCTGTTTCAGTCTGTCTTTTGCTTTCACTCTAACTGTTTCACTCTTTCTCTCTCATGCTGTTTCTCTGTTTTTCTGTTTTGATTTCTATTTTTCTCTAACCCTGTTTCTCTGTATGTCTTTGTGTCTATTTCACTCTCTATTTCACTTCCTTTCTATTTCTCTCTGTCTATTTCTCTCTGGCTCTGTCTATTTCTCTCTCTTTGTCTGTTTCTCTGTGTTTTTCTCTGTTTCTTTCTATTTCTCTGTCTTTGTCTATTTCTCTATTTCTCTCTGTCTTTGTCTTTTTCTGTCTTAGACAAAGACAGGGAGAAATAGACAATTTCTCTCTTTGTGTTTTTCTCTTTCTCTATTTCTCTCTGTTTCTGTCATTTTCTCTCCATCTCTATTTCTCTCTGTCTTTGTCTTTTTCTCTGTCTGTATTTCTCTCTTTGTCTATTTCTCTCTGTCTGTCATTTTCTCTCTGTCTCTATTTCTCTGTCTTTGTCTTTTTCTCTGTCTCTATTTCTCTCTGTCTCTGTCATTTTCTCTGTCTCTATTTCTGTCTTTGTCTTTTTCTCTGTCTCTATTTCTCTCTGTCTCTGTCATTTTCTCTGTCTCTATTTCTGTCTTTGTCTATTTCTCTCTGTCTTTGTCTATTTCTCTCTGTCTCTGTCATTTTCTCTATGTCTCTATTTCTCTGTCTTTGTCTATTTCTCTGTCTTTGTCTATTTCTCTCTGTCTCTGTCATTTTCTCTATGTCTCTATTTCTCTGTCTTTGTCTATTTCTCTGTCTTTGTCTATTTCTCTGTCTTTGTCTATTTCTCTGTCTTTGTCTATTTCTCTCTGTCTCTGTCATTTTCTCTCTGTCTCTGTCATTTTCTCTCTGTCTCTATTTCTCTCTGTCTTTGTCTATTTCTCTCTGTCTCTATTTCTCTCTGTCTCTGTCATTTTCTCTCTGTCTCTGTCATTTTCTCTCTGTCTCTATTTCTCTCTGTCTTTGTCTATTTCTCTCTGTCTCTATTTCTCTCTGTCTCTGTCATTTTCTCTCTGTCTCTATTTCTCTCTGTCTCTATTTCTCTCTGTCTCTATTTCTCTCTGTCTCTATTTCTCTCTGTCTCTATTTCTCTCTGTCTCTACTTCTCTCTGTCTCTATTTCTGTTTCTCTGTCTTTGTCTTTTTCTCTCTCTGTCTTTTTCTCTCTGTCTTTGTTTTTTCTCTCTCTTTGTTTTTTCTCTCTCTGTCTTTTTCTCTCTTTTCCTTTCTCTCTGGTGCAGCAGTAGGGCTTTTCAGGCGGCCAGGGAATAAATATTAAAAAAAACTTTAAATTTAAAATAAAAATATTTACTCCCTGGCCGCCTGAAAACCCCTACTGCTGCACCAGACTTATTATTTTTATTCTTTTTATTTATATACTATATATAGTATATAGGGTGTATATACATCCCATATACTATATAGCCCCCCCCAATTAGTACTCCAGATGGGAGTAGCAACCAATAATAATTATTAATCATCACCACAGTCTACTCCCATCTGGAGTACTAATTACCCCCAATTAACCCCTAATTATGCACATGACGTCACTAATTATGCAAATGAGCTAATTAGCATAATTTTTTCGGCGCGCGCGCACACATACACCCTCTAATTTTGATTGACAGCGACACACCCCCCAGGGTTGATTGACAGCTAGCCCACCAGCCCCACCCCCTCGTCGTCGACGTCACCGCAGCCCCACCCCCTCGTCGCCGACGTCACCGCAGCCCCACCCCCTCGTCGTCGACGTCACCGCAGCCCCACCCCCTCGTCGCCGACGTCACCGCAGCCCCACCCCCTCGTCGTCGACGTCACCGCTGCCCCCGCCCCCTCGTCGTCGACGTCACCGCAGCCCCCGCCCCCTCGTCGTCGACGTCACCACTGCCCCCGCCCCCTCGTCGTCGACGTCACCACTGCCCCCGCCCCCTCGTCGTCGACGTCACCGCAGCCCCCGCCCCCTCGTCGTCGACGTCACCGCTGCCCCCGCCCCCTCGTCGTCGACGTCACCGCAGCCCCCGCCCCCTCGTCGTCGACGTCACCACTGCCCCCGCCCCCTCGTCGTCGACGTCACCACTGCCCCCGCCCCCTCGTCGTCGACGTCACCGCTGCCCCCGCCCCCTCGTCGTCGACGTCACCGCAGCCCCACCCCCTCGTCGTCGTCGTCACCGCAGCCCCCGCCCCCTCGTCGTCGACGTCACCGCAGCCCCCGCCCCCTCGTCGTCGACGTCACCGCAGCCCCCGCCCCCTCGTCGTCGACGTCACCGCAGCCCCCGCCCCCTCGTCGTCGACGTCACCACTGCCCCCGCCCCCTCGTCGTCGACGTCACCGCAGCCCCCGCCCCCTCGTCGTCGACGTCACCGCAGCCCCCGCCCCCTCGTCGTCGACGTCACCGCAGCCCCCGCCCCCTCGTCGTCGACGTCACCGCAGCCCCACCCCCTCGTCGTCGACGTCACCGCAGCCCCCGCCCCCTCGTCGTCGTCGTCACCGCAGCCCCCGCCCCCTCGTCGTCGACGTCACCGCAGCCCCCGCCCCCTCGTCGTCGACGTCACCGCAGCCCCCGCCCCCTCGTCGTCGACGTCACCGCAGCCCCCGCCCCCTCGTCGTCGACGTCACCACTGCCCCCGCCCCCTCGTCATCGACGTCACCACTGCCCCCGCCCCCTCGTCGTCGACGTCACCGCAGCCCCACCCGCTGTCGTCGACGTCACCGCAGCCCCACCCCCTGTCGCCGACGTCACCGCAGCCCCACCCCCTGTCGTCGACGTCACCGCAGCCCCCGCCCCCTCGTCGTCGACGTCACCGCAGCCCCCGCCCCCTCGTCGTCGACGTCACCGCAGCCCCCGCCCCCTCGTCGTCGACGTCACCACTGCCCCCGCCCCCTCGTCGTCGACGTCACCGCAGCCCCCGCCCCCTCGTCGTCGACGTCACCGCAGCCCCCGCCCCCTCGTCGTCGACGTCACCGCAGCCCCCGCCCCCTCGTCGTCGACGTCACCGCAGCCCCACCCCCTCGTCGTCGACGTCACCGCAGCCCCCGCCCCCTCGTCGTCGTCGTCACCGCAGCCCCCGCCCCCTCGTCGTCGACGTCACCGCAGCCCCCGCCCCCTCGTCGTCGACGTCACCGCAGCCCCCGCCCCCTCGTCGTCGACGTCACCGCAGCCCCCGCCCCCTCGTCGTCGTCGTCACCGCAGCCCCCGCCCCCTCGTCGTCGACGTCACCGCAGCCCCCGCCCCCTCGTCGTCGACGTCACCGCAGCCCCCGCCCCCTCGTCGTCGACGTCACCGCAGCCCCCGCCCCCTCGTCGTCGACGTCACCACTGCCCCCGCCCCCTCGTCATCGACGTCACCACTGCCCCCGCCCCCTCGTCGTCGACGTCACCGCAGCCCCACCCGCTGTCGTCGACGTCACCGCAGCCCCACCCCCTGTCGCCGACGTCACCGCAGCCCCACCCCCTGTCGTCGACGTCACCGCAGCCCCCGCCCCCTCGTCGTCGACGTCACCGCAGCCCCCGCCCCCTCGTCGTCGACGTCACCGCAGCCCCCGCCCCCTCGTCGTCGACGTCACCACTGCCCCCGCCCCCTCGTCGTCGACGTCACCGCAGCCCCCGCCCCCTCGTCGTCGACGTCACCGCAGCCCCCGCCCCCTCGTCGTCGACGTCACCGCAGCCCCCGCCCCCTCGTCGTCGACGTCACCGCAGCCCCACCCCCTCGTCGTCGACGTCACCGCAGCCCCCGCCCCCTCGTCGTCGTCGTCACCGCAGCCCCCGCCCCCTCGTCGTCGACGTCACCGCAGCCCCCGCCCCCTCGTCGTCGACGTCACCGCAGCCCCCGCCCCCTCGTCGTCGACGTCACCGCAGCCCCCGCCCCCTCGTCGTCGACGTCACCACTGCCCCCGCCCCCTCGTCATCGACGTCACCACTGCCCCCGCCCCCTCGTCGTCGACGTCACCGCAGCCCCACCCGCTGTCGTCGACGTCACCGCAGCCCCACCCCCTGTCGCCGACGTCACCGCAGCCCCACCCCCTGTCGTCGACGTCACCGCAGCCCCACCCCCTGTCGCCGACGTCACCGCAGCCCCACCCCCTGTCGTCGACGTCACCGCAGCCCCACCCCCTGTCGCCGACGTCACCGCAGCCCCACCCCCTGTCGCCGACGTCACCGCAGCCCCACCCCCTGTCGTCGACGTCACCGCAGCCCCACCCCCTGTCGCCGACGTCACCGCAGCCCCACCCCCTGTCGCCGACGTCACCGCAGCCCCACCCCCTCGTCGCCGACGTCACCGCAGCCCCACCCCCTGTCGCCGACGTCACCGCAGCCCCACCCCCTGTCGTCGACGTCATCCCTAGGGAGCTGGGTTAGGGTTAGGGTCAGGGGTTAGGGTCAGGGGTTAGGGTCAGGGGTTAGGGTCAGGGGTTAGGGTCAGGGGTCAGGGTCAGGGGTCAGGGTCAGGGTCAGGGTCAGGGTCAGGGTCAGGGTCAGGGTTAGGGTTAGGGTTAGGGTTAGGGTTAGGGTTAGGGTTAGGGTTAGGGTTAGGGTTAGGGTTAGGGTTAGGGTTAGGGTTAGGGTTAGGGGTTAGGGTTAGGGTTAGGGTTAGGGTTAGGGTTAGGGTTAGGGTTAGGGTTAGGGTTAGGGTTAGGGTTAGGGGTTAGGGTTAGGGTTAGGGTTAGGGTTAGGGTTAGGGTTAGGGTTAGGGGTTAGGGGTTAGGGTTAGGGTTAGGGTTAGGGTTAGGGTTAGGGTTAGGGTTAGGGTTAGGGTTAGGGTTAGGGTTAGGGTCCGGGTTAGGGTTAGGGTTAGGGTTAGGGTTAGGGTTAGGGTTAGGGGGTTAGGGTTAGGGTTAGGGTTAGGGTTAGGGTTAGGGTTAGGGTTAGGGTTAGGGTTAGGGTTAGGGTTAGGGTTAGGGTTAGGGTTAGGGTTAGGGTTAGGGTTAGGGTTAGGGTTAGGGTTAGGGTTAGGGTTAGGGTTAGGGTTAGGGTTAGGGTTAGGGTTAGGGTTAGGGTTAGGGTTAGGGTTAGGGTTAGGGTTAGGGTTAGGGTTAGGGTTAGGGTTAGGGTTAGGGTTAGGGTTAGGGTTAGGGTTAGGGTTAGGGTTAGGGTTAGGGTTAGGGTTAGGGTTAGGGTTAGGGTTAGGGTTAGGGTTAGGGTTAGGGTTAGGGTTAGGGTTAGGGTTAGGGTTAGGGTTAGGGTTAGGGTTAGGGTTAGGGTTAGGGTTAGGGTTAGGGTTAGGGTTAGGGTTAGGGTTAGGGTTAGGGTTAGGGTTAGGGTTAGGGTTAGGGTTAGGGTTAGGGTTAGGGTTAGGGTTAGGGTTAGGGTTAGGGTTAGGGTTAGGGTTAGGGTTAGGGTTAGGGTTAGGGTTAGGGTTAGGGTTAGGGTTAGGGTTAGGGTTAGGGTTAGGGTTAGGGTTAGGGTTAGGGTTAGGGTTAGGGTTAGGGTTAGGGTTAGGGTTAGGGTTAGGGTTAGGGTTAGGGTTAGGGTTAGGGTTAGGGTTAGGGTTAGGGTTAGGGTTAGGGTTAGGGTTAGGGTTAGGGTTAGGGTTAGGGTTAGGGTTAGGGTTAGGGTTAGGGTTAGGGTTAGGGTTAGGGTTAGGGTTAGGGTTAGGGTTAGGGTTAGGGTTAGGGTTAGGGTTAGGGTTAGGGTTAGGGTTAGGGTTAGGGTTAGGGTTAGGGTTAGGGTTAGGGTTAGGGTTAGGGTTAGGGTTAGGGTTAGGGTTAGGGTTAGGGTTAGGGTTAGGGTTAGGGTTAGGGTTAGGGTTAGGGTTAGGGTTAGGGTTAGGGTTAGGGTTAGGGTTAGGGTTAGGGTTAGGGTTAGGGTTAGGGTTAGGGTTAGGGTTAGGGTTAGGGTTAGGGTTAGGGTTAGGGTTAGGGTTAGGGTTAGGGTTAGGGTTAGGGTTAGGGTTAGGGTTAGGGTTAGGGTTAGGGTTAGGGTTAGGGTTAGGGTTAGGGTTAGGGTTAGGGTTAGGGTTAGGGTTAGGGTTAGGGTTAGGGTTAGGGTTAGGGTTAGGGTTAGGGTTAGGGTTAGGGTTAGGGTTAGGGTTAGGGTTAGGGTTAGGGTTAGGGTTAGGGTTAGGGTTAGGGTTAGGGTTAGGGTTAGGGTTAGGGTTAGGGTTAGGGTTAGGGTTAGGGTTAGGGTTAGGGTTAGGGTTAGGGTTAGGGTTAGGGTTAGGGTTAGGGTTAGGGTTAGGGTTAGGGTTAGGGTTAGGGTTAGGGTTAGGGTTAGGGTTAGGGTTAGGGTTAGGGTTAGGGTTAGGGTTAGGGTTAGGGTTAGGGTTAGGGTTAGGGTTAGGGTTAGGGTTAGGGTTAGGGTTAGGGTTAGGGTTAGGGTTAGGGTTAGGGTTAGGGTTAGGGTTAGGGTTAGGGTTAGGGTTAGGGTTAGGGTTAGGGTTAGGGTTAGGGTTAGGGTTAGGGTTAGGGTTAGGGTTAGGGTTAGGGTTAGGGTTAGGGTTAGGGTTAGGGTTAGGGTTAGGGTTAGGGTTAGGGTTAGGGTTAGGGTTAGGGTTAGGGTTAGGGTTAGGGTTAGGGTTAGGGTTAGGGTTAGGGTTAGGGTTAGGGTTAGGGTTAGGGTTAGGGTTAGGGTTAGGGTTAGGGTTAGGGTTAGGGTTAGGGTTAGGGTTAGGGTTAGGGTTAGGGTTAGGGTTAGGGTTAGGGTTAGGGTTAGGGTTAGGGTTAGGGTTAGGGTTAGGGTTAGGGTTAGGGTTAGGGTTAGGGTTAGGGTTAGGGTTGGTAGGGTTAGGGTTAGGGTTAGGGTTAGGGTTAGGGTTAGGGTTAGGGTTAGGGTTAGGGTTAGGGTTAGGGTTAGGGTTAGGGTTAGGGTTAGGGTTAGGGTTAGGGTTAGGGTTAGGGTTAGGGTTAGGGTTAGGGTTAGGGTTAGGGTTAGGGTTAGGGTTAGGGTTAGGGTTAGGGTTAGGGTTAGGGTTAGGGTTAGGGTTAGGGTTAGGGTTAGGGTTAGGGTTAGGGTTAGGGTTAGGGTTAGGGTTAGGGTTAGGGTTAGGGTTAGGGTTAGGGTTAGGGTTAGGTGGTTAGGGTTAGGGTTAGGGTTAGGGTTAGGGTTAGGGTTAGGGTTAGGGTTAGGGTTAGGGTTAGGGTTAGGGTTAGGGTTAGGGTTAGGGTTAGGGTTAGGGTTAGGGTTAGGGTTAGGGTTAGGGTTAGGGTTAGGGTTAGGGTTAGGGTTAGGGTTAGGGTTAGGGTTAGGGTTAGGGTTAGGGTTAGGGTTAGGGTTAGGGTTAGGGTTAGGGTTAGGGTTAGGGTTAGGGTTAGGGTTAGGGTTAGGGTTAGGGTTAGGGTTAGGGTTAGGGTTAGGGTTAGGGTTAGGGTTAGGGTTAGGGTTAGGGTTAGGGTTAGGGTTAGGGTTAGGGTTAGGGTTAGGGTTAGGGTTAGGGTTAGGGTTAGGGTTAGGGTTAGGGTTAGGGTTAGGGTTAGGGTTAGGGTTAGGGTTAGGGTTAGGGTTAGGGTTAGGGTTAGGGTTAGGGTTAGGGTTAGGGTTAGGGTTAGGGTTAGGGTTAGGGTTAGGGTTAGGGTTAGGGTTAGGGTTAGGGTTAGGGTTAGGGTTAGGGTTAGGGTTAGGGTTAGGGTTAGGGTTAGGGTTAGGGTTAGGGTTAGGGTTAGGGTTAGGGTTAGGGTTAGGGTTAGGGTTAGGGTTAGGGTTAGGGTTAGGGTTAGGGTTAGGGTTAGGGTTAGGGTTAGGGTTAGGGTTAGGGTTAGGGTTAGGGTTAGGGTTAGGGTTAGGGTTAGGGTTAGGGTTAGGGTTAGGGTTAGGGTTAGGGTTAGGGTTAGGGTTAGGGTTAGGGTTAGGGTTAGGGTTAGGGTTAGGGTTAGGGTTAGGGTTAGGGTTAGGGTTAGGGTTAGGGTTAGGGTTAGGGTTAGGGTTAGGGTTAGGGTTAGGGTTAGGGTTAGGGTTAGGGTTAGGGTTAGGGTTAGGGTTGGGTTAGGGTTAGGGTTTGGGTTAGGGTTAGGGTTAGGGTTAGGGTTAGGGTTAGGGTTAGGGTTAGGGTTAGGGTTAGGGTTAGGGTTAGGGTTAGGGTTAGGGTTAGGGTTAGGGTTAGGGTTAGGGTTAGGGTTAGGGTTAGGGTTAGGGTTAGGGTTAGGGTTAGGGTTAGGGTTAGGGTTAGGGTTAGGGTTAGGGTTAGGGTTAGGGTTAGGGTTAGGGTTAGGGTTAGGGTTAGGGTTAGGGTTAGGGTTAGGGTTAGGGTTAGGGTTAGGGTTAGGGTTAGGGTTAGGGTTAGGGTTAGGGTTAGGGTTAGGGTTAGGGTTAGGGTTAGGGTTAGGGTTAGGGTTAGGGTTAGGGTTAGGGTTAGGGTTAGGGTTAGGGTTAGGGTTAGGGTTAGGGTTAGGGTTAGGGTTAGGGTTAGGGTTAGGGTTAGGGTTAGGGTTAGGGTTAGGGTTAGGGTTAGGGTTAGGGTTAGGGTTAGGGTTAGGGTTAGGGTTAGGGTTAGGGTTAGGGTTAGGGTTAGGGTTAGGGTTAGGGTTAGGGTTAGGGTTAGGGTTAGGGTTAGGGTTAGGGTTAGGGTTAGGGTTAGGGTTAGGGTTAGGGTTAGGGTTAGGGTTAGGGTTAGGGTTAGGGTTAGGGTTAGGGTTAGGGTTAGGGTTAGGGTTAGGGTTAGGGTTAGGGTTAGGGTTAGGGTTAGGGTTAGGGTTAGGGTTAGGGTTAGGGTTAGGGTTAGGGTTAGGGTTAGGGTTAGGGTTAGGGTTAGGGTTAGGGTTAGGGTTAGGGTTAGGGTTAGGGTTAGGGTTAGGGTTAGGGTTAGGGTTAGGGTTAGGGTTAGGGTTAGGGTTAGGGTTAGGGTTAGGGTTAGGGTTAGGGTTAGGGTTAGGGTTAGGGTTAGGGTTAGGGTTAGGGTTAGGGTTAGGGTTAGGGTTAGGGTTAGGGTTAGGGTTAGGGTTAGGGTTAGGGTTAGGGTTAGGGTTAGGGTTAGGGTTAGGGTTAGGGTTAGGGTTAGGGTTAGGGTTAGGGTTAGGGTTAGGGTTAGGGTTAGGGTTAGGGTTAGGGTTAGGGTTAGGGTTAGGGTTAGGGTTAGGGTTAGGGTTAGGGTTAGGGTTAGGGTTAGGGTTAGGGTTAGGGTTAGGGTTAGGGTTAGGGTTAGGGTTAGGGTTAGGGTTAGGGTTAGGGTTAGGGTTAGGGTTAGGGTTAGGGTTAGGGTTAGGGTTAGGGTTAGGGTTAGGGTTAGGGTTAGGGTTAGGGTTAGGGTTAGGGTTAGGGTTAGGGTTAGGGTTAGGGTTAGGGTTAGGGTTAGGGTTAGGGTTAGGGTTAGGGTTAGGGTTAGGGTTAGGGTTAGGGTTAGGGTTAGGGTTAGGGTTAGGGTTAGGGTTAGGGTTAGGGTTAGGGTTAGGGTTAGGGTTAGGGTTAGGGTTAGGGTTAGGGTTAGGGTTAGGGTTAGGGTTAGGGTTAGGGTTAGGGTTAGGGTTAGGGTTAGGGTTAGGGTTAGGGTTAGGGTTAGGGTTAGGGTTAGGGTTAGGGTTAGGGTTAGGGTTAGGGTTAGGGTTAGGGTTAGGGTTAGGGTTAGGGTTAGGGTTAGGGTTAGGGTTAGGGTTAGGGTTAGGGTTAGGGTTAGGGTTAGGGTTAGGGTTAGGGTTAGGGTTAGGGTTAGGGTTAGGGTTAGGGTTAGGGTTAGGGTTAGGGTTAGGGTTAGGGTTAGGGTTAGGGTTAGGGTTAGGGTTAGGGTTAGGGTTAGGGTTAGGGTTAGGGTTAGGGTTAGGGTTAGGGTTAGGGTTAGGGTTAGGGTTAGGGTTAGGGTTAGGGTTAGGGTTAGGGTTAGGGTTAGGGTTAGGGTTAGGGTTAGGGTTAGGGTTAGGGTTAGGGTTAGGGTTAGGGTTAGGGTTAGGGTTAGGGTTAGGGTTAGGGTTAGGGTTAGGGTTAGGGTTAGGGTTAGGGTTAGGGTTAGGGTTAGGGTTAGGGTTAGGGTTAGGGTTAGGGTTAGGGTTAGGGTTAGGGTTAGGGTTAGGGTTAGGGTTAGGGTTAGGGTTAGGGTTAGGGTTAGGGTTAGGGTTAGGGTTAGGGTTAGGGTTAGGGTTAGGGTTAGGGTTAGGGTTAGGGTTAGGGTTAGGGTTAGGGTTAGGGTTAGGGTTAGGGTTAGGGTTAGGGTTAGGGTTAGGGTTAGGGTTAGGGTTAGGGTTAGGGTTAGGGTTAGGGTTAGGGTTAGGGTTAGGGTTAGGGTTAGGGTTAGGGTTAGGGTTAGGGTTAGGGTTAGGGTTAGGGTTAGGGTTAGGGTTAGGGTTAGGGTTAGGGTTAGGGTTAGGGTTAGGGTTAGGGTTAGGGTTAGGGTTAGGGTTAGGGTTAGGGTTAGGGTTAGGGTTAGGGTTAGGGTTAGGGTTAGGGTTAGGGTTAGGGTTAGGGTTAGGGTTAGGGTTAGGGTTAGGGTTAGGGTTAGGGTTAGGGTTAGGGTTAGGGTTAGGGTTAGGGTTAGGGTTAGGGTTAGGGTTAGGGTTAGGGTTAGGGTTAGGGTTAGGGTTAGGGTTAGGGTTAGGGTTAGGGTTAGGGTTAGGGTTAGGGTTAGGGTTAGGGTTAGGGTTAGGGTTAGGGTTAGGGTTAGGGTTAGGGTTAGGGTTAGGGTTAGGGTTAGGGTTAGGGTTAGGGTTAGGGTTAGGGTTAGGGTTAGGGTTAGGGTTAGGGTTAGGGTTAGGGTTAGGGTTAGGGTTAGGGTTAGGGTTAGGGTTAGGGTTAGGGTTAGGGTTAGGGTTAGGGTT